>NC_137271.1:15480101-15665101 GCF_053477335.1 Acartia tonsa | reverse complement strand
TTTAGCCTGAGTCTATTTATTAATGGTTTCAAGCTCTTTTAATACCCTCGATTTACCCCTTGTCAAATGCACAGCCTCTAAATGCTACTATAGCCGCTAGTATTTGAACAAGTGTAAATTATTTAGGATAGATTTTAAAATTTATCTTTACCAAAGTGCTTTTAAAAAATGACGTCATACAAAACAAATGGCCAATTATAGGCCATACACAGACTAAATTACCAATTATAGGCCAGTATACATTTTAATTGACCAATAGTAGGCCAGTAGAACGTCATTAAAAAGATTAATATTTACCTAGAAAACAACAGGAAACAACATTTATTTATTGTGAGAACTCCACTGAACTGTGGGCTACAGCACATCCCCATCAAGATTATGACGTCACAAAATGGTTTGTATGACGTCACAGGCCGCAATCAATCAATCAATCATGCCGCGCATTTTTTCCAGCCCTCATTATTGCTTTATCTGAAATGGATATATTAGTTTTAAAAACAATTATCAAAAGAAAACCAAAAAAATCCTTTTTCTAAAGCCAAGTCACAAATAATCAAGGTTCTTCAGGTAGAGAGAGAGAGAGAGAGAGAGGACAATCGGCTTTTTTACATTATTTCCCAAAGTTTTTTTATTTGTTGGCTTAACAACTTTGGGGACTTCAGTGAATTTTGATTGGTCGATTCATTTAGTTGATTGTTCAAACGTTTAAACCAATATTTCTAATCTAAGGGGTAATTTGTGTATCATCATTGGGGAAGTACATAAATTTATCGGCCATTTTCTCATCCCTTTAGATCCTTAGTCTTAAGGGATAAGACAATGAAAAATACTCCTTCTGTAGAATAAAACGAATTACTAAAAAAATGATTGATTGAATTAAGTTTTTAATAAATTAAATACAATTTTGCATAAAACTGAAGATAAAAAGGTTTAAATTATAATATATAGCAAGTAAATTATATATTCATGAAATTTTCATAACTTACAATATATACATTATACATTGTATGTAGATTTAAAATGATAGTCAGGATCTTTTTTTGTACTCTTAATAAAAGACAAGCGGCTACGCCCGTAGAGGCTCCTAGGGGCGATTGGGGGGAGGGGAGGAAATGGACCCATTCCTTTTTTATTTTAGAAAAATCTAAAACAAATTGTTTGGGGTGATTTCTCTTGAAGACAAACTATTAATTACTTGAATTAATTTCTTAATTTGGGTCTTAGAGCAAACGCAGGATTGACAAACGTCGGAATGGACAACTAACCTAACCTCTTTTAAACCTTTTCATAAGTTTTTTAATGCCTAACTACTACGGGGTGCTTATTCATTTCTTAACCTAACCTAATCTGTAAAGAAATATTTTTTAATATTTTGAAACTCCTGCATATGCCCACTCCGAAGTTTGTCACTCCTGCGATTGTCCACTCCGACGTTTGTCACTCCTGTGTTTGTCCTGGAACCAAAATTTTATGAATAATTAATTCTATTATACAAAAATCTACCATTTTGTATTTTTATCAAAGTGCAAGTTTTGAATTTCTTTAGAAAGAAGTGTTGCATATAAATATAAAAAGATATATACAGAAGAATCCTTTTTTAAAACCAGTATTTTAACCAAGGGAAGGAGGGAAAATTAGACCTAAATTACCTTGGTACCCAAACTTTTATAATGCCTCTCTTGTTCGTTGGCCTAGTAATTCTGGGTCCTTTTCTAAAATCCTAATTGGCTAGTTAATTATTGGGGCTGAACATTTTTGTCGTCAATTATCTAAACCCATAAGAAAACTGTTTCTAGTCCCAGTGAGAAGCTTAAACTCTGCGGGGCTTTACCCAAAATCAGACAATTGGAGTGTGGGGGGAGGGGGGTTTATTGGTGGTTTACTTGTAATTGAAGAGATATTACCATATATGCTAAAATAAGCTTGCAAGTGAGTGACAGAATATTGAAAATATCTCAAAATTGTCACAATTTACACAAAATTTAAACTTAATTTCCTTAGCTTTATTTTATCAATATATCTAATCATTTTTTTTTGAAAACTTGAAAGGAGTTATAGATAGTATTAAATGACAAAGCCCAAATTGTGTCAAAAAGATCCATGTGACGTAATACAATAAGGGAGATGAGAGGAGAAGTGGGAAAGAAATCCCCTAAAAAAAGAGATGGATAATTCCTCATTTTTATTACGGCACATGGATCATTTTTTACACAATTATGGGCTTTGTCGTATTAAGTATATTTATAACGACAAAGCCCATACTGTGCTGTTGTGACGTCATAAATATCGGGATAGGAGAAGGGAAGGGGGGAAGAAAATCTCTTAAAGGGAGATGGGATAAATGGGGTTCTCCTTTCCTTTTCCTTAAATTTATGACGTCACAACAGGACAATATGGGCTTTGTCATTTATAACATGGAAAGTTATGTTTATATGTAGTGTAATAATAGCAAGTCTACAAAAAAAAAAAAATACACAGTAAACATAATACCAGTGACCGTGGCTTAACACGTAGGATATCCGTCGGGGAGGTTATGAGATCGAGTCTAGGTTCAGCACTGCATCAAATCCAAAGACTTTAACAATGGTTCCTACTGCTGTCAGATGAAAATTTCTGATCTTTTATACTCTAAGGTTTTAATAATATGCACAATATGTACATAAATCAATTAGACAATCAAATCTAGAATCTTCTGCATAAAAAAATTAGAGAAATTAAAACTTTTTATAATTCAACGCTAATCATGAAAAAAAAATTTAAAAAATATTTGAAAAAAGTTATGATAAGCTACATTTAAAGGAAAACTATATCGGTTCAGCGGTTAGCTAAAATCTTCGGTACAAACAGACACACACAGATCCTGTTACTTTTATAACAGGATAACCAAAGTGTAATTCTTAGTTAAAGTTGTGAACAGTCTAATTTAAGTCAATTGTTACTGAACCAATATTGCTCTAATCATCAATGGAATTTTCAATAAATTTCATTTCAAGAAAGTTTGAACAATTTCAAATTTGGATTATGGTGTTAGTTAGGACCTTCATACACAGAATTATAATAAAAACTGTAAAATGTTTCATAATTTGAAAAAAGGATGATCACACTAATATATAGCGAATCCTATTAATATAAAAGTTCGAATAGCCTAGAAGATATATCAAATATTGACACAAATTCCAATATAGCAAATAAGAAATAACACGATTTTTGTTAAACACTGAATAACTTAATCTCCTTACAACAGAAAGACTGACAACTAAAGCGACTTGTTAAGTAGAAGTCCTGCGGTTTATGAATATTGACATGTTATTTTTGTTAAGATATGAGAAGATTTTTTTCTACATCAGTAATAGTCTATACATTTATTTTGTATTATTTTTTTAACATATGTTGTTAGATTGTTATTGCTGTTCTACTTATTGTGTAATCCTCCTAACCCCCCTCCAAAAACAATTGGAAGGCCTTACCTAAAAAATTTGGACCCCCCCCCCCCCGTGGACGCTACTAAAATAATTCATGCTCTATTTGTTTTTCCTAAAGCATATCACACAATTATGAAATGAGACCCAGGTCTGGGGTATCAAATGTTATGCGAATGTCAAACTGACACAAATTACGATATCGAATCACAGCCGTCTTAAACACTCTAAAAAACTTTTAAAAATCCTTATATAAAAAGTAACGTAACTTTACAAAGTGTCTCAAAATTCAGCCATGTGACGTCATAAAAAATGAGGTATGTTAGAGAAGAAGTTGGAAAGAAAACCCCTGAAAATAAGATTGTTAATCCATCATTTTTATGACGTCACATGGCTGATTTTTGAGACATTTTGTAAAGTTACAAAGTAACAGGATGTCTCTTTTCATTTCTATGTGTATGTAGCTTAAAATCTCGCCAACTACTGGACTGATTAGGTTATCCTTCACACAGTGAAGCTTCTTATAGGTACAGGAAACTAGTTTGGGGGAGGGAAGCTCCAACCTCTAAAGATAAATCACCCTGGAATAAAATAAACAATCGAAAATATATTTTTTTTTCTAAAAAAAACTATAATTTATAGTAGCGGGTTGACTAAACCCTCTAGGGGCGTAGCTATTATCAAATACTATAAAGAAGCTTTCAATATTTTGCTAATTACATAAAGTTTATTTACGACCTACTCTATGTCACTTTTAAAAGTAAGTTACCAATGTATTATTCAGAGTTGGTTTCTTAAAAAAATTTAGGATCGCTTCATCGCTGCGTCATCAAAATTGTTTTGTGAAAAATCCTCCAAAATCACATGTAAAAATCTACAACAATCAAAAAAATCATAAAAGGGTTATTAACATAAGATTTTTAAAATTTTTGTAGATTTTTATATGTGATTTTGGAGAATTTTTCACAAAAACAATTTTAAATTTAACATTTAGACTTTAGTAGTATAAAGTTCTAATTTTATCAAACAAACGTGAACACGTTATTGCTGCGCTTACCGTGGAAATAATTGTCTTGAATTATATACTTTTACAGTATAGACTGAAATCTAAACTATAATATCAATTTGCATATTTCCCCTGACAACTATTTAAACAAGGACAACTAGGTTTATAGAAAGCACAGCTATTACAACATTTGTTATGATAAAATAATAGGAAAGTGTAACTGTATAGTATCAAATATATTTAAGAAAATTGTATATAAGAAATGAATTCTCAGCCATACGAAAAAATTATGTCTAGCATCGTATTAATATGCACAATAATAAGATTAAAACCAGTTTTTTTGCCTGTACCTTTGGCATCTTGGGACCAAAAACTGGTTTTAATCTTATAATTGTACATTTCTTATCCGCGGAAAGATGTTTATAATACAATGCGAGAAATAACTATTATGGTATCATTAATAAATATGAATATTATCCTTAGTACATACAATTTAAAGCAGTAAATTCGGCTAAACGGACGAACAAACCTAAATATAAAGTAGCTGCGCTTATAAACGTCTAAACTGTGATAAAGAGTCAAATATGTCAATTTTAATCATAAATACAAAATAGAAATTTCCCAAGAAAAAAAAATTATTTGAAAATCTCACAACCTTATAATTAAATCAATGCTAACCTATAATTACGTTTTGAGAGAATATACGTAAAATGTAAATACGTTCGTTTGTTTATTAAATTCGACAGTAAACATAAAAAATGTTATACATCATGCATTTTTAGGCTATTTACTTTAAAAATTAAAAAAATATATAATAGTAATTTTGCTATAGCATTAAGTACAAAGTACAAATTTAATAAAAGCAAATTTAATGAAATATTCTTAACATACAGATATGTAGTATGTATAAGATTTGAGAGAAGAAATTAAGTTTGAATATTTGTGCATGTATGTATTGCATGGTTCGGCAACGGCAGCAAAAAACTGCTTCAATTTATAAAATATTAGACAATTCTCAGCCGCAGAAGAGCCGTAAATCCTATTGTATAAAGTAATAAGCTTTTTTGTCTATAGTATTTTATCAAGTAGTAAGGTTTCTTTGTTTGTAGCGTAAGATTTCGATAACTACTGAACCGATTAAGTTCTCAATTTTATGGAAGCTTCTTAAAGCTTATCCCTGGATGGTTTTATACTATTTGATTTATAAATCTAAGTTTCTTTTAGGCTACTTTCCTTACTCTTTCGAACACACAGCTCTTTAATGCTAGGAGCGCAGCTACTAGTCCTTAAACTAAAGTAACAGGATGTCTTTGTATCTGTGTGTCTGTACCGAAGGATCTCGCTAACCGCTGAACCGATCAGGTTATCCTTAACAGAGTAGCTTCTCATAGGTCCTGGTAAGGTTTAAAACTATTTTCTTGGGGGGTGGGACACCCCCAACCCCCCCAAAAAATAAAAAACTCCCCCCCCCCAAAAAAAAATTTTAAAATTTTTTTAACTAAAATTAAAAATGAGTGGGGGGGGGCAACCCCCCCTCAAAATTTTTTTTATATTTTTTTTTAAATCTAAAATAAGAAATTGGGTTATTAAATTCGACTCTCTCCTTCTTAAGTGCCCCTAGAGGCCTCTAGGGGCGTAGCCGCTAGTAATCAATAAAGCAGCAAATGTATGATGAAATCGTAACATTTAATCAAAGTATATTTCTAAAATGCAACTATTAATGAAATTTATTCAAACTTATTGGCTACTGCTAAATTACAACAATAAAAACACTAGCGGCTGCCGATCCATTATGTATACATATATTTAAATTATTCAAGAATAGTTAAAATTTAAAGCATTTAAATTGAAATGTACAATTTTAATTCATACATTTGAACAATTTTGCTAAGCCAAAAGATAATCTCCATTAGTTTAGTTTATTTGCCGTATAAATAAATATAAAAATCGACCTCTCTGTTTTAAACTTTATAAAAATATAAATCTAGAGACCATGGAAAATCTATATTTTTAAGTTTACTTTATCATTATTAGTAGAACTGATTTCCATATTAAACCTTTTTATTTTTAGTGGGTTTAAACTGCAAACCTTTGAGTGATATGTTTCTTTTTTAATATAATTTTAGAATTAGTGATTCGGCATAGCATTTCTACATAATGTCCAAGCTAACTTCTTTTTAAAAGCGAAGCTTTTCTATAATTAGGGTCGGTCCGTCCGTCCGTCCGTCCGTCCGTAACGGATAGCTTTTTTCGCTAATTTAGGCATGTTATAATTGTCCTATTGATTTCAAACTTTGCATGGTGATTTCTGTAGTAGTTAGGTTCGATTTAGAAAGCGTAGCAACTCTATAATCATTACCAGAATGTCCGTACGTCCATTTTAAACATGTTGATTTTTTTACTTTTTTAACAACAAATTTTTATGTGATCTAATCATCCGATTGGTCTGATTTTTGGTATATTGATTCCTGGGACAACAAAGTATAGTGTTATAAGCGAAGCAACTCTATAATCAAGTCCTAAATATGTAAGCATGTCCATAAACATTATCCTGTATAAAGCAGTTTTTCAACAAATTTACTTACAATTTTGCTTTGACTCTTATACATTTATATTCAAATTATTCAGTTCTGACACTATAAGTGTTCATGTCCGTTTGTCCTACCGTTTCAGTGCTTCGCTTTTAAGGATGTTGTCGTCCTTGTTACATTAAGAATTCTCTGAGATTACTTTATAATGCTATTTACTTATATTCAAAAATATCTTTAAAAAATTGAACATTTGTTAAATTTTTTGTAAAGAATAATACATTTAATCTATTTAACATATCAAAGGTCATACATGTTCTTGTGTTTTTCAAAGTTTTTACAAGAAAATTGAATCGAGTGATATATTTCATAGAAAAGACATCCTATTATATAAAGTAGTAAGCTTTTTATATAATAGTTATATAATAGCAACGCTACTAGAATAAGCTGCTGAAAAAGTCCATTCTCCATATATTTGGGAGTTTTGTTTATCTCTTTTTCATGCTAGGAAAATAAAAGAATAATAAACTTTTAACAGTCAACCCATTGTTCAAGATTTATTACTTGGGGGCTTGTTAACTTACACTTTTTATGCATAGATAGATAGACAAATAGATATATTGCATATCTTATTATTCATTTTCTATTATAAAAAGTAGTAAGGTTTTTTATGACCTTCAAGATCTCGTTTACCACTGAACTTTAAGTTAGTTAAACTTAAATCGTAAGATAATTAATGTGTAAATAATAAACAATAACGAATAAAAGGGAGCAGGTTATACTGCCTATAAAAATGACGTGATACAATAGAAATGACCAATTATAGGCCAGTATACATTTTACCATCGGTCAATTAAAATGTATAGTGGCCTATTATTGATCATTTGCCTATAAAATATGACGTCATACAATACAAATGATCAATAGACCAGTGTGCATTTTAATTGACCAATAGTAAAGTACGTATACTGGCTTATAATTTGTCATTTTTATTGTATGACGTCATTTTTTATAGGCACTAAATAAAAGAGGAATAGATTGATAAATGAATAAACAATAATAGCCTTTTACATATCACTCCAAAATTGTCCCCTTTTGATTAGCTTTTTTTCATGTTTAGCTGTCCTTTTATGTCATTTCCTTCCTATGGTAATCAAAGTGAATATAAAATTAGCCCTCCACACACTCTCTTAATGCAATCAAGACCCTTATGTGAAGATATGTAAACCAATTTTAGAAAGGTAGGGGAAATTTAAGTTATTAAGGTACTGTGAATTATAGAGGTCTTCAAGGTCTTATGGTCTTTCATTTACCAGCCTAAAATGTTAGACACTTTCATTAAATATTGATTGGTTGGTTTAAACTATCAGTGCCGAAATTTTTTAATCAAAACTTTTGATATACTAAGGGTTTATTTTTACTATCATCATTTATCTCCTTCAGTTTGTCTTATCCCTAAAGATCCCTTACACGTATCTAAAAAGAAGTGGTATACATCAATCTAAAATGATAATATGTATATCCAAAATTCACAATTGAAATATTAAAATAACTATTAAATTGATCTTAATTGCATTCAGGAAAGCCGTGCCTTTAGTTTGTGTATTTGTGGATTGGTTCTAAAAACAATATAATCACTAATACCATCGATGCAAAATCGTACTGAAGCTCAAATCATTCTGTGACACTTTGGATTTTTGTATTCTTGAAACCAGAATTGTCTGAGAAAATGTTTATAAATAATAAAGGTTCTTTATAAGATTGAGGGTCAAACCTAAATCTTACATGACAAATAATATGTAAAATGTATGTCTGTTTAATTCATTAAAACCTCTCAAACGATTATAAAAATTGCCATGGATATAGGATTTACGTGGATATATTGACAGGGGAAAATTTGGCGTCAAATTAGCTTGCTAATAAGGGCCTCACTTTTGGTCCGTTCGTTCATCCAGTAGAAAGGGAGGACATAGCTAAAGAGTGTATCTTTATTTTAGCCAGCTGCAAGCATGACTTTATAAGAGTACAAGAAAATCTGGTGCAACATCCAAGTAATAATATATCGATTGTTCTTGTTTATCTATCTATGAATGGTCGCATTTTATTGTCTGACTGAATAGACTAATTGGGACATTAAATGCCGTTGCAATGTAAGCAAAAATAAATAATAACAATTACAACATAAACGAGGTTGATATGCATCTTATAGTAATTACATATTTCTAAAGAAATTTTAGAGAATTACTATCCTTATAATAAATTAACAGGATCTTGGTATTTCTGTGTGTCTGTACCAAAGAATCTCGCTAACTGCTGAACTGATATGGTTCTCCATTGCAGGGTAGCTTCTCATGGGTCCTGGGAAGGTTTGTTACTATTTTTTGGGAATGTACCACCAACCTCCCAAGAGAATTTGAACATAGGAAAAAATGCATCCCACCTCAAAAATAAAAAAAAATCTTAATAAAACCAAAATAAAAAATCGGTTATTGAATTCAACCCCCTCCCCCTAAACAGCTAAAGCCGCTAGTTAATATATAAAAACCTATTTTCTCAATAGCGTTAATAACAGAAAGACAAACAGACGGACGGAAACGATGAATTATTTATAGAAGATATTAATTATTTTAATAATATTTTCTTTCATCAACAAAAATTTTCATATTATTTTTAACGAATTAACGTACAGATGGAAGGACAAAATGAAAAGTAGAGGATCATTTGTAAGGAAAATCTTCACAGTAAATTTCATAAGCAGAGACTCAGCATTGATGAAATAAGGTTGTTTTTTTTAACGAAAAAGAAGGAGAAAAAAAGAGATAGAATGATAAATAGAAAACAATAATTCATTGTGAATAATTTCTTTTTGAGAAATACAAAGAAATCTCTTATAAAGTTTTTCTCTTTTCTCCAGGGAACTACAGCCATTAAAATTAGCCACTTTTTTTATTTACAAAATATTTAAAGAAAATAATGAGCAGTTGAATAATCTTTTTTCCAGTAAGACTTCGAAATTGATTTATATCCGATGGATTAGAACCGGTTTTCAACCATACTGAAAAATCATGTATAGCATCGTATTACAGACAATACTCTACGAATAAATACACGTTTTGTTAGCCAGAGTCTTTTAATATAAACGGAAAGCTGTCTATAATACGAGGCGACAACTTTGGAGACCAGTTTTATATTTAATTTAATGTCCTATCTCTTCATGGCATTTTTTTTTAGCTATTTCTAAACTGCGGAATGTGTGTAAAACTGTCGTCTGCATAGCCCGCGGTAGCTCCGCCTAATTCTAAATAATTACCACATAACATCTTTCCTTGTTTACTTGTTTTTATTATTACATCTTTTGCAAAATTTCTTTTCTCTAAATTATTAGGATGTTTGTGTGTCCAGTAATATATTAGAAATGGCTAAATCACTTAAATAGTTATTCATCGCGTCGCATTATAGACAGATCTCCCCGGATATTAAAATAGAAAATTATAAGATTAAATCCTGTTTTGTGTGCCCCGTGGATAAATGTCTAAAACACATTTCTATACGTTTTTTCAGAATGGCTGAAAACCGGTTCAAGTCCAGCGGATATTAATCGGTTTCAAAGCCATACTGGTAAAGGTATTCTTTAAATTTTTCAACAAGTAAAAAAATAACAGACCATGTAACTTTTTTGTTTTCAGCACTACATATCTTTTGAAGCGCAGCTACGCTATAATTACGTAAAAACCGTGTGACATACATTGTTAACATTTAACAAGGATTTACTGAATAAAAAAAAACATGCAAAGAATTAAATGAGCTATAGCTACAGATTTAGTCAAAGTCTTTACAATTAAAAAAACTTAAATTGCTTAAATTTTACTGTAAAATACTTCAAAATTGTTACAATTTCTTATTTATCAAAAGAAAATAACTTATAAATTATTGACTATCTAAAAATTGGAAACAAAATATATTTTTTTTGGTTGTAATATCCTCTGTCCATGATTGTATTGACTGTAAGAAAAGAAGTGGGTTAAACTATATTGAAAGTTATATGCTACTGCCAGCTCATGCGACAACAACTAGAATAAGCCGCTACATTTCAAGCACAGCTCACTATGATTCAATAGATTAAAGAATCTTTCAACTTTTCGTGTGGTTAAACCAGAAAGAGAGGGCTGTTTATTCACTATTCCCCAAAGTTTTATGATAACGTTTTCTTATATGTTAGCTAAACAACTTTGGATACTTTAAGGCATATTGATTGGATGGCTCTTTAAGTTGAGTGTTCAAACACTTCAACCACTAATTTTAATCTACAGAATGGGTAATTTTGTGCATTATCCTTGAGGATGTACATAAATATGTAGGCAATTGTCTTATCCCTTTTTAATCTGTGTTAACAACTTAAAACACCAGGACAACTTTATTATCATAATTGGCAGAGAACATAAATTTATCGTCCATTGTCTTATACCTTAAAACCCCTATCATTTTACCCTGTTACACCTTTATATCTAGCAATGATTTTGTGTTTTATTAATTTTTAAATGCGTTAAGGAAGCGCTAGCCTCCTAAAATAAAATAGTATAAAAATTCAAGGCAAATGCATTTAAAAACAAAAAACAAAATTCAACTTCAAAACTGCACTATCAAAAACACCGATAAGGGGAGCGGGGGCGAGAGGGGGTAAGAAGGAAAAGTGAGATAGATTGATAGCTAGTTGATAGATGAATAGATGTATGAATAAATTGGAAAATAATAAATAAAAAAACTAAGGCATTGGATATTAAAATATAAATTTAAGTCCAGTTTTTGTTTTAACCCCGATTTAAAAGTTAATGTCCTTGGGTAGTTTTGCCCATTTTGAATCACTTTTCTTTAATAAAGTAATAAAGCCTATAGAATTTCAGCGCAACCTTTAGTACAGTATTAGTATATACCTATTAAAGCGGATGTGCCCTATCCTTCTAAGGAAGGGAAGTCAGTGAAAAAGACTAAAACCAATCTCCAAGAGTTATATCTAAAACCCATCAGCAAAACTCAATGGATTCTTAGTTTCGCGTGATCTTAAAGAACAAAAAAACAAAAAGCCAATAATCCTTAGAATCATTTTAAATTAAGCTTGTATTGTATCACCAACTCAGCCATTATTACCGTTAAGTATTTTTGCATAAAAAGCATATAATCGCAAACTAATTTTTGCACTTATAGTTGTGTAAAAAATGTAAATTTTACCGCAATGAAACGGCACAATGCTTTGTTTTCAGTTTTTCTATGTGGCATAATTACATTATAAAGTAATAAAAATAATAATTAAATCATTCGTAGCTACTCTATAGCCATCTGTATACTTATCTATTTATAAAAGGTTAACTCACTAACAAAATATAAATTTTACATATTTATTCTGACATTACAAATTGTTTTGAGCATGTTTGCTCTCTTTAGATGTCAATGTAAAACTAAAGTTAAAAATAAAAAACTAGATTTAAAGGATTTTCACAATTTTTTTCGAAGATTTTTTTGTAATTAATAATTACAGTATCTTACTATTTGTATGGCTGTTTGTATGTCTATATTTGTATTTGTATGATATTACACAAAATTACCCCCTCTGTAGATTAAAATTACTGGTTGAAACGTTGGAAAACTCAACTTATTTAACCAACCCATCAAAATACATCAAGTCCCTAAAGTTGTTAGACCAACGAATAAAAAAAAACTTTGGGGACTAGTGTAATAAACAGCCCATTGTCCCCTGTCTCCGTTATCTAACTACTTTTATTTGAATGGCTGTGAATGGGTGTGAATAATATGGTGTGGATACCTGGCTGATCTCCAAAACAAATACTATTCTCCAACAATTCTAAAACCTATTGATTATAGTTCACAAGTCAGTTTCAAAGCACATTCCCAATCAGAGAGAAAATTCTTTTGGATGGCGGCGTTGCAACAATTCAGCCATAAAATTAAATAACAAAAAATTAGTTTTGTATTTGTATAGATGTAGAATCAAGACTACATGGCCCATGTGGTGGAGACTTTTTTCGTCTGGTAGCAAATTACTTTCTGTTCTTTTGTAAGGACTCAGCTGTTTTTATATTTGATTAGCTGATTTCTAAAACCCAATTCAAAATTGAGACAGGGTCAGAGTTTCATATATTGCATGCCCCCTCTATCATTACAATGACAGATAGTAATCATCTGGGGAGAACTGCGTAGGGACTGTTGATAATTGACAATATAAATAATTAATTTGCTGTAATTAAGAGGGCTTGTGTATAACTTTCTTATAATTGATTCAAATAAAAAAATCAATTACATTGGCCGTAAGAAATGGGGCAGGGGTTAAATAATTTAATGTTCAAGGGGGGACTCTGTGCCAACTTTTAATTGGATCTTTGAATATTAGCCAATAGCGTCAGAAATAGTAACACAGCCAAGTCACTACAAAAGACAAGAAAGAAATTTGCTAGAAGACGAAAAAGGTCCCCACCTCTGGAACCAGGTAGTGGTCTGGGTTATACGTCTATACTGATACATTTATTGAATACCCAACTAATAAACAAGCATATCTCCTTAAATAATTAAATTTGCATATATTTGGCTAAATTGTATGAACCCCTTTTTTGGATGGTAATATAGGAAATAGTTTAGATCAGAGCTTTTGGCCAGGTCACCATTTTCAAACATTTTTTCCAATGTTTTATTATTCTTTTAGTTCCTTAAATAAGATAAAGATTACTTTAAATGAAGGTTTTAGTAGCTTCTTTAAGAATAACGTATGCCTAACTGTCTGTAAATCATCATTTAGAAAACATTCTATAAATTTTGTGTTCATATGAAAATGACGGTCATTATTTCTTTCTTACGTGTATAGAAATACTTTTCCAATATGGCTTTGAAACCGATTTCATAACCGGTGGATAAAACTGGTTCTCAGCCGTACTGAAAAATCATGTATAGCATCGAGTTATAGATAATTTTCCAGAAGTATTGAAATAAAATCATAATACTAATACCAGTTCTGTTAGCCCCGAGAAACCGAAGGTTTTCATCATATATAGTTTTTTATGTTAATATCCGCGGAAAGCTATCAATAATACGATGCGATAAAAACTAATATTCCATTGAAGCAAAAAAAGGTTTTATTGTGAACAAAAATGTGACATTTTTACATTTATCGAAACAGAAATTTTATTTTGCAATATCTCTTAAAACTTTTACATCAATATATGTAAAAGTAAGGCTTGGCAGCCGCGTCCGCTGATTTTTAACATTTCCAGCTGTTTCATTTAATGACTATTTGAATTCACATCCGTTTGTTAATTCACAATCCCCTGTCATAGTTAGCTGCACACTAAAACAATTTAGCAGACCGCAGATCTCTTTCTTTTCATAGCTGTAGCTGCCAGGAAGTCCGTAAGCTGCAGCCGCTGGCGAATTAAAGAAAAATCGGCTGCAAAGCCTTGTGTAAAAGTTACAGAGCTACAATAAAACTTTTTCTTTTCATTTTTGTTCCCTTGATTTTTTTTATCTAATTATAATAATCTTTGATTATGTCATAATGTATTTATTTTTGTTATTGAATATGGATAATCCAGAAAAATTATACCTATGTTATTAACATAGTTTTGGGGGGTTAATTTGGTATACATTCAAAATATCATTAGGTTTAATTCAGCTTATACCAACAACGAAATTAACTTTTATTAAAATCCAAAACCTATACGTGATTTTCAGCTGTCGTTGGGGGGCAAGACATAGTAAAAATTTTTGTATCTATCCCCCAAATATCATTTTTGATTTATTTCGCTTGTTGGCTAAACCTTATTCCTGGGATGAAATATGGTTTAATAGTGACTTTCGAAACCGATTAATATCCGCTGGATGAGAACCGGTTCTCAGCCATACTGAAAAATCTTGAATAACATTGTATTAAATATTATAAGATAACAAAACTGGTTTTTATCTTATTATTTTTATTTTGATATTCGCGGAAAGGTGTCTATAGTACGCTACGAAAATAACTTTTCTGAAAATTAAATAATTTGTTAAAAATAAAGGTTATGATAATTCAATTATACCCAACTTTTGAATGGAAGTCCCAACTGGACATGTATATAGTTTAGGGAAAACCTTATAAAAATCAATAACTTTATTTTTTATTCTTTTGCAATAAAAGTTAGATAAGTGGATGTTTCTATCATTTCGCCAATATTTTATAATTGCAATTTTAAAATAATGAATCTTAGTAGACAATTATGTTCATCTGTTATTTTTTTGTCTCACTATCACATCAATTATAAGTAATAAGATTCTAGTGTTATTTAAAAACATATATACTTAATATACTTTTCCTACCATTTTGATATTTATTGCTTCAGTTTATAAAACTCTAATCTGATATCTTTATTTTAAAGATATTGCAAAATCAGTGCATAGGAGTTAATTTGGATGAAGAGGTAGGGGTGGGACACTACCACCTCCCCCCTCTGAAAAAGAAGGGGAGTGGTTTTGCAAACTGTGAGAAGTAAAGCTACAAGTTTCTACTGAAGGAGGAGCTTCAAAATAATTAAAATAAAATCTTTTTAATAACCTTTAATTCTGTATTTTAATTTTTGTACAAAGTAATTGATAAATAGCCTTAAACTATCCAGAGGGAAAGGACAATGTGGCTAAAAATGTGTGCAACCCATACTACTTCCCTTTACCCCTGAGATATAGTAAAAGTTTAATAATCAGGGATTTAAAGGGATAAGACTGTGGCCCATAAATGGATGTATATCCCCAATGATGATACACAGAATTACCACTTATGAAAATTACAATTAGTGATTGAAACGACACTCAACTGAATGAACCAACCAATCACAATTTTATAACAGTACCCAGATTTTTTAAGCCAAAGAATTAGAAAAAGTAATTTAAAAACTTTGGGGACTAGTGTAATAAACAGGCCAATATCCTCTTATTCCCTGTTAATAATAGTGAGTAGACAACGAGAGTGGAAAAGAGAGAGAGAGTGAGAGAGAGAAAAGAAACAAATTAAAATAGGGAAAATAGGAATTGCAAAAAAAAATTACTAGGGTGCAAATTTTCTGCAAGTACCGCCACAATTTATTCAAAATTTCTACTTTTTTTTACAACAATTAATTATAATTAATTACAACAGTAATTTATTCTCGTGCACAAATTATTTTTTTATATCAGAAAAAAAACTTTTAATTTGACAAAAGTCCATTTTAAACAAATATTTTGATGAAAATTGGAATATTTAACCAGTATACAGCAGATTAAAGAACTTTTAAATTGTTAATTAACAACTAATATGAATTTAGTCTATTGATACTATTTTATTTATAAAAACTTATTAGTATAATAAAGCCAAAAAATTTACAGTTTAATCACCAATTTAAAAATATTACAATGTAGCCTTGCTGAAAAGTAAAAGGTCTTAAAACTAATTGAGTTGGGGAACGGTTAGTGAGAATTGCACTTCTTATTTTCATAACTTTTACATTACACGATCTATTTCCAAAATTTTAAAATGATGTGATACTATTAAATATTATTTTAATTGGTGGAAGATGTTAAAAAAGGCATAAAAAAAAACATTTTTAAATACCTACCAGCAATTGAGAGCAGAATGAGAGGGGAAAATTGGCTGTTGTTTTATTCGTTGGCTTAACATCTTTGAGGACTTTAGCAAATTTTGAGAAGAGGTAATTTTGTGTATCATAATTGGGAATGTACATCAATTTATAGGTCATTGTCATATCCCTTTAGATCCCTAATTTGAGAAGGGAATAGCCATATATGCGTAGCCATCTTTTATTTAAAGATATTTTCATTATGGGATATAAGAACAAAGTGCGATTTAATGGTTCCCAATTAACATATGAAATTATTAAGAATTTAAAAATTAGTGCACTTGCTTCATACCTCAAGGCGTTATAGAAAAGGGGAAAAAAGGATAGATAGATAAATACAAATTAAGATAAAAAAATGTAAGGTAGTATTAATAATCTAAAATCTAGTATTAAAAATGTATAAATTTAAAGAAATTTAGAAGAAAACACCCTTAAACTATTGTCAAGCTTCAAAACCAGACTTTTAATGGTATCCATTGGGTAAGGATTAATTTAACTAACATTGTTCTGTCCCGGCAACCCTGGTTCTAACCCTGAGAGTGTCCGTTGTTTAATGAAGATTATTGATGAAAATGGTCGATATTTTTTATACATGGCGCGCGTGTCCATGCAAAACTGCAAATGTTTTAGTAGTTGCAGTACTCTTCTTGCTTAGAATTCAAATTATATGATTCAATTTGAAAATAGAAATAAGCATATAATACTGAGTATGAAATTGGTAGAAAATGGTGATTTGCTGTTTTTTGTAAACATTACTAGATTTTTTTCTTGTTTCTTGCATAATAAACTTTCCCCAATGCGTTTTATCAAGGAGTAAAATATGGAAAAATAGCGTAGCTAAATAAAAAGACTTCGTCCCATATATAATTGCAAAATATAACCAAATGACACAATAAAAACTGTCCCGAATTTGTATTAATTTTGAGGAACACGACTCCAGTTACGTCATATTTTTCTTTCCCGAAAAAGGGAAGGGGGAAAGAAAAAAAGGGAAGGGGGAAAGAAAAAAGAGATGGGAAAAAATTAATACAAATTCGGGACAGTTTTCTTGTGTCTAACCAAATTACCTCTTATATAACAGTTCTAAAAAAATAAAACATATAAAAATGTCTAAAGTATTTCATTAAAGTTTAAGATTTCTTTGTTTGAGAAAGATTATAGAGGGAAGAGGGTTAAATAGCTGTATGTCCCCACCCTGTAGGTCCTATGCCGACTTAAATTAAATCTTTAAATATCAGCCAATAGCGTTGGAAATATTAACACAGCCAAGTCTTTACAAAAGAGCAGAAAGCAATTTGCTAGCATATGAAAAAGGTCCCCACCAATGGATCCAGTTAGTTGTCTGGGTTATACATCTAAACTTATATATTTATTGTTTGAGGCATAAAATTTAGATTATTCTTGTCGTTCATTGATCATACTATAACCCTGACATCATATACAAACTAGGAAACATGCAAAAACCCTTCACATCTCTCCAAAATCAATTGTCATATATCGAGTAACCAAACTTTTATCTATAGTCTTATTTTTGTTCTTCTAATAAGGGAGATAGTGCAGATAGATAACACAATATTGTAATCTCTTACAATTGTGTGTGTGTGTTTGCTCAATAAGATCACAGAAACTTTAAGATTAAGTTCTCCACAGTTTTTGGATTGGTATTTTTTTGCTGGGACATATAGGTAGCTTCGGATTTATCTTTATTTAACTTTTTTAAAACAATTATTTTATGTTTTGTAAAGAAAGTAATCCAAAATGATAAAGTAATCAAATAACAATTACTATGTAACATGTAGTTCACCAATATATAATTTGTATTTATTCACTTGTGCGTAGCATATAATTTTGTACTTGTATTTCTCAATTAACCTTATCCATGTGGGATTAGTTTAACAAACAGAGCTACCAACTTATTGTTCAAGCTACAATATTATATTATAATTCTTGTATTATTTTTAGATTGTAACAAAAAATGGTTTATTAATGAAAGTAATGATTGTATTGATTACCAAATTATTTTTGATATTCAAAAAATGTCAAATGCCAGGTGTGACATTTGAACCAATTATTATGCTTATTAGGGAAGAGTTAATCTGATAATAATATGTAAATTAATGGTATTATAATATTGCCACTGGATAATTCTAGATGAGATGATTTATATTCACCATAATACGCGTATAAATATATCATATTTCTTTTATTACCTTGACCTGCATACAATTAGACACAATCAAAGGTAATATAATTATTCTGATCAATACTCAGGAGCAAATGCAAAAAGTTATTGAGTCAGCCATTGCATTTAGATTGTGTAATAATATTCCAATGCAGATGGAGCTGTTCCAATTAAAATTTAACAACTAGGGTAAGGCTTGATTTAGAAATTAGTGCATTAAAGTACAGATGTTCAGCAATAAGGTATTGTTGCTGATATTAAACAATTATTATATAATTTAGCTTTTAAACAGATAACTAATACAGTAGATAGTTTGTAATTTCAGTAATTTAAGTTAATCTTTGATTTTATATACTTTTGAAAAAGTCTATGACAATTCACAAAATTACATTTTGAAAAATATGTCTACATCAACATACTGTCAGTAATGTCAGGTTTGATCATTTTACCAATCAAACAAATGAATTGCACAAGTTAAAGAAAAAAAGTTTTTATTGGTTGTTTGAAGTTACTTTGTGAAATTTTTAATACGTCAAAAAAGTCAATGTAATAATGTAAATACAGTGCTTCAAGTTTAGGAATATTATTTGCTCTTCTAGTGAAAACATCTCTATTGACAAATAAAGTTATTGCATACTACAAGTTGCTAGCCCTGAAATAATTCCAAGTCTGCACAGTGAGGGGTGGATAATGATATACAATACACCCTGGATATACACTTAATCAGAGTAATCCTAAAAAAGCAGTAGGATTTACATTTCCCATAAATATTAATCAACCAATCTAAGATTTGTTTGCCTATTTGCTTATTGTAGAGTAGTATTATTATCATAATTCTCCAGGTGATTTTCTAAAATATAAAATAGTTGGATGCTGTTCAGTCAAATTGATTAAATTGTACATTTTATTATAATATAACTGTCTAAATAATAATATTATTTTCAGAAAACAGGAGGAATTGAATTTCTTTAAAATATTTCTATGTGTATTAATTTTTTGAGACTATTTAAATTAAAACTATAAATACTTTATGTTTATGAATCCACAGTAAAAATATTTTTGAATATGTATCTATGAATACAATGTTGTTATGTTCATGAAATCATGAATGAATCTATATTCAAAGTGCTGTATAATATTCTAAGTGTTTTTTTTCTGTTGTAACAATATTCCTTGGGGGGGGAAATATTGTAAATATTTTGAATTATATATTAACACTTATTGCAAAACCATTCCAATAGAAAAAGTTTTGATATCCATCAATATTATTATGAATACTTTTCACCTCTGTTGTGGAATAATTTATGAACTGCAATGCATAAATATATATACAATATATTCTCTATACCTATATCTATATATATATTTCTGCTACTGTATATCAATAGATACACATAGCATAAAATAAATATAAATGGGGACAGATATAAAGCATATATACAGTATAGATGTCAGGCTATTGTACATATTTTGTTGGCATAAATACCACAAGTAATATTTTTCTTTATTTCCAGGACCATGTACAACAATATATACTTTTATCTCCATCTTATGCTTCAACTCAAACAAGATGACATTATGTTTTCATGCTTTTCTGAGCAATGGTAATTCTAAAATTTTAATACAATTTCAAAAAGATAAATTCTTAGATTATAAACAATAAAGAAATATAAATTGAGAATAAACTATTTAGTGAAATTAGAGAAGAACAGTAAGCATACTGCTCAAAAATTATATCCTTATAATAAAGGAACAGGATGTCTTTCTGTTTGTTTGTTTGTCTGTACCAAAGGATCTCGCTAACTGCTGAACCAATCAGGTTCTCCTTAATAGGGTAGCTTCTTATAGATCTTGGGAAGGTTTATAATTGTTTTTGGGGAGGGTACTACCACCCTCTCAGGAGAAATCGCTACTGGAAAAAATACCCCCCCCCCCCCCAAAAAAAAATGGGATTGAGAGGAGGTCGACCCAACCTACCCCACCCTAAAATTATTGTTTTTACTTTATAAAAAGTCTAAATTAGAAAAAATGGGTTTTGGGATTCACCTCTCCCTTCATCAATTCCCACTAGAGGCCTCTAGGGGCGAAGCCGCTAGTATTAGGTAAAAGAGTATCATTTAAAAGCCACCCAATTGATTTCATGTTTTTATGTATTTGAAAGTTAAATAGTTAATGAGAGTTGGTTATAAGATACATTGCTTTGTATTAAGCTTAAAGATAAATGTGATTATGTGATAGCTGCACAAATAAAAATTAGCATTTTCTTTTTTTTTATGTTTTGTGCCTATATTATAGTACATATTACATAAATATATATTCATGAAGAACTGATTATTGACATGTTAATGCTTTCTCACATACAATCACAATTCCCCTTCTTACATGTAATTTTCTTCCTACTTTAGTACAAATTATATGCTATGCCTTTCATTTATCATAGATTATTATTTCTATATTTCTTATGACTTAAAAAGATGTGTTTTCAGTATAATTTCAAAAAAAACTTTAGTCATAATTTATTTATTTAAAGTTGCATTAGGTATCTCATTGTGGTTATCATGAACAAAGAATATTACCAATTTCTTGAATTTTTGTAGATTTTTTATCCCATCTTTTAAAATATGTACATATTATTTTATTATTCTCTGTTTAATTTTATTGTTTTAGGTTTAATATATTATTCCAACATCTTATTGTGTGAAGTTTTATATAATTTAGGTTTAAAATTAACATTATTTGTCAAGGCTGTATTTCATGCATCAAAGCCATCTTGTTTATATTGTTCTGCCTAGTTGTAACCTAATTTCCTGCACAGAGATTCTAAGCATTAATAGACATAAACACACACACATACACACACAGTCTCATACCATTAATATACACACATAGATTGTAAGCATTAATATTCTATCATTGTCTCTTATATTTTCCTTTACTTTGTGTATGTGGATAAAGCAGAGTATACACACAGAAACAAACAAATACATTTTCACTAAAAGATCTACAATGGAAGACACAATAGAAAAGTTGGGTGTGTTGTACAGTTGAGGTATTAAATTAGTACTTGGTTTACTTCCTTAAAGAATAAAAACATTTGTTAAACAGAAGGTAAAAAATAAATAATTTAGGTACCTTAAACTTTTGTAATGCCAAACTATTTTTCCAAAAACAAACCATGTTCAAACAAAATTAAACTTAAACATTTAAAATGGTTTTTTTTTAAAATGAAAGTTGTTAGTTATGATTCCCTAACTGAAGTACACTATGTATAGGAGAGAAAAATATGTCTGTTTAATGTAAACATGCTACATACAATTACTTTTTCTCTTACACCCGCCTGTCTATACTTTTTTTCAACAAGGATACAATGAAAACAGAAATAAATATTAAATTTAAAGTTTTAGATTTTTTCTTTTTTTATTACAGTAAATGTAATAAGAATTTCAGCTATTAGGAATATAAATATTATGAACTTTACTTTAAACTTTTATCATTTCAATTGTTATAATTTTATTATACTTATCCTTTGACTAACTAAACTTATATCTGTTTTCAACAAGGTTGGGCAAACAAAAAATGTGGCAAAAATGTTTTACTAAACAGATAAGGTGCTTACATGTAAGAAAAACAATATAGATTTATTTTTGCTTCAACTTCCAGCTGAGTTATATTCATAACTATTATCTATGATACAATGGCTTTTATTGTAAGGTATTTAGTATAAAAAGAGCATCGTATTTTTTTTTTAATAGTTTGAATAACTTTAATTTTGTAACATTTTTGTGGTTATTTGCATTTAACAAACTTTATTCAAAATGTTCTTTTTTTACAATTTATGCAAAATTCTTTTCAAAATTCAATGTAAACAATCAAAGTCATTATTTCAGTTTTCTTAATGTATGTATAATAGTATAATGTAAGAAAAACTGAAAAGAATGAAAGAAATGTTCTAGTCTATAATAATAATTATGATTAATCCTATTACAGAAAGATATCTAAAAGTTGATGGGAGGGGAAAGAAGACATTAGAATATGTTACTTCATGTTAACTAAAGTAAGAGAAATAGTCAAATTTGTTAAATTATTGTATTTAACCAGATTTCAAATGCTAACATTAATTCAAAATTACATTAAAGGAACAAATAAGGAAAGGACAATGGCAAAATAATACATCTTTCTTTCTATAATCATTAAAATCTGTTGAAGGCAATGAGAGATCAAAAGGTATTCTTTGACTTCATAACAGATCAAAGAATATTAACTGACATATTTCAATTATTTTCTAGAATATATAATAATGCTAATTGTAGCTAATAGGAGAAATAATCTATATTGTTGGAAACCGGATCCAATTAATCAGCTGATTATGATATTTGTAGCTCTGTTGAGATTATTCATGTGTGAGTACTTGAGAATATCAAGTAGTTGGGGATTAGTAGGATATATATATACAGACTTATTTAATCAATCTATTTATTGTACATATAATAGTTGAGCTTATTTTGGTTTAGTCTGTCTAATAAGATATAAAAATGTATTAAGCATTTGTCTTTTTGATTGTAAAAACAAATCATATAAGGTAAAAAAAAGTTAGGTAGAAAAGATAATTACAAAAGCTAAAACTATACTGTTTATCTTTTTTTTCTCAATATTCTAACTTACATTATACATTATTTTGATATACTTGTACAAATTCATGTATTTAATGTGAGTGAACCAAATATTCAGAAATTATTTTTATACAAATGTATATATTGACAGACCAGAAATAGAAAAGCTACGCTTAAAAAAAAGAAAGACAATTATAGATGTAAATAGCAGAGTTGTGGTGTAAAAATTTGTATGGAATTTGTAATGTCTAAATTTTCTCATTACTATACTACAAACAGAATACTAAAATACTATTTTTCTGATGTAAGAAAAGCCTTTGATACAAGAAACTGTATAATTTTTACATTAAACAACATTTAGACAATTTTACAAAATTCAATATCGTATGTGATGAGCTAGTTTTTTAGTCATAAAAATCATAAAATGTAAATCAAATTGTACGTGTATTCTTTAATGTTTTTTTAAGTGAAAATAAGAAAATACTTTACAAATTTCAAACTAAACATATTACCTAAAATAATACACCAATTAAAATGCATAATAAGGCCTATTAGCCAAAATTTATCAGTGTTACAAGCTTGAAAAATGGTAGCATAACTCAGCAGTGAGAGAAATATCCATTTAGAATTTGGAAAAAGATTTTTGATAAATGTATCTGGGAAAACGATTATGCACCCGTTTATGCATTCTATATATTTACACATATATACATTTCTATATAATTCTATCTATATATATTTATATTGCATTTTATGTGTGTGTTTTAGGAAGTGTTTCAGTGTTTGAGTTGAGCAAGGGACAATCTGTAGTATACATTTGTGAAAAGATTTTTTTCCATAATTAGTATAACTGCTTTATATTTGAAGGTATTAAATATAGTTACCATTTCAGAACACGACTTAAAAGCATTTTAATGTTGGGTTTGTCCCTCTAGGGGATTAAAACTTATTATAACATAATTTCAGATAGAAAGTGTTCCTTTGGTATATCTATTTTTTATTTGTTAGATCATGACTGTCCCTTTATGTGTATATTTATTTTGCCTACTAAGCTAGGATAAACCTATTCATTTCACGTTAGGAAGTTAATCTATCATCACTGTGATGCACTTTTTTGTCCTAGGGGTCCTTCAAAATTATCAAAAAGTGCTCAATTTAAAAAAAAGGGTAATTGTAATTTGTGTGTGCACAAGAAGCCCAGAAATAACAAATTAAATGAGAGAAAAGCTCAAGAAACAAGTATATTTTTATATTTTTTCTTATTATTATTTAACACATGTTTAACTATAATTAAAAGAAATTATTCATTTTTTTAATTTTTGTAAATTTGTAACCCCCCATCCGTTTGTCGGGGGATTAAAATATGGATGGAGAAAGTTAGGTATTTAGTCTGACATTGTTTTAAGTCAGTTTTCTCCTCCCCCTGAGCTTTCATCACCTGTTTACAAGCCATGCTACTCTGTGATTAATTGCCAAATACTTATTTTATATTTTTTATGTTTTATCAAAAAATTAAAAGGGTTAATAAAAATATATGGCAGGTGTTCCTATTTTATGATATTCGTTAGCAATAGTTTTTTTTACCAATGACCTTTATCTTTTTAGGCTTGACTTATATCCCCATAAACTAGCCTAGAATCTGCCATAGACGTTCTCATATGTATTACAAGCATCCTTAAGTTCCAATATCATAAGTAATCTACCTATAATATTAGTATTCAGTTAAATAAAAAACATCATTAAATACAAAAGTATTTTTTTGTGTTTTTTTACCCACAGAAAATTGTATATTTGCGAGTAAAAAATAATTAACATACTTAGAATGACTAAACCTTACATTTGTCTAGGTAAAGCTCTCGGTAATATAGCGGATTTTAACTAAAATTTTGGGAGATTTTTTGTTAAGATTGGAAAAAAAAGGAATAACTCAAAAATAATAAGCAGGACTAAGTAGCTCCAAATTAATTGTTTTTTGATAATCTTTTAAATATTTTAACCTAAAAAATACTTCTATATTCCTGATAAAAAAAGCACTCATAAACAAGCAGTTTTTCCTTAATAATATTTTTACAGGGTGACTTGCGTAAAATGGACTATTTCTAATTCTAAATATATGCACAAAAAATATTAGAAAATGTACTATTTCAACATTATCTATATTACATAGAAGAATTATGTCCGTGCGTCCGTCTGAAGCTTAAGATCTCGGTAACCACTGAACCGATCGGATTCTACTCTTCATGTAATAAACCTGCTGGTCCTGTCGTGGTTTTAGGCTATTTTCTTGGGGGGTGGTTCACCCCCAACCCTCCCAAAAAACAGAAAAATCCACCTTTATTTTTTTTTGGCTGATGCACGTAATAAAGACATTGGTGCTGCACCACTACTACTACTGTAATGTTTTTGAGGCAGGTAATTAAAACATTGGTTGAGCTAACTTCTATTCTTGCTAAGGGTGCAGTTTAAGAACGCCCCCTGTATGTAAAATATATAATGGTATATAAGCACATTTAATCATTTTTCCAATGTGCAATAACTCTTTCCCTTTTTTTCCTATCTTTCCTATTACAATTGTATCCACCCCCCTGTTTAAGTCTTGTTTTGCTCATTTTTTTTCTTTTTTTATTTGTTTAAGACAATAAGAATTTTGGGTTTTTAAGTTTTTGAAATCAGATGAACAAGTTAATTTTTTAATGTCACACTTATGAATTCTGAAAAAAAGTAGTAGTTTTGTAGATAAAAATAAACAAATAAATAAATTGCATTGGAAGTTTCTTACTTTGTACTCTAATATTTGCATATTTATTGTTATTCAAGGAGGGAAGGATGGTGGTTAAATCATAATACAACATTGTCTTGTCTTAACCTATATGGTTTGTCAAGGAAGGTTTTTCACACTCAAAGATGGGAAGAATGTGTAATTTTTGTCCATTGTACCATCCCTGTATTTGTAATTACTTTTATAACTTTTTCACTTTTTATTCTTTCTCATTTTATACATTTGTTTCTCTGAAAAATAAATGCACAGTTATATAACGATAAATATGAAATTAATTTTTCAATATTTCAGGAATCACATAAAAGTTGGGGGTTCCCATTTTGTAATCTATTTCACTTATGTATCAGGATCTTTGAAATCAGCAAATAGCGTCGGAAATATAAACATAAACGAGTCTCTACAAAAGATCAGAAACGATCTGCTGTCAAAATAGTTATTAACCTTCCAAGAACCTATGAGAAGCTACATTGTAAAGAAGAACAATATATGTTCAGTGGTTATCGAGATCCTTCGGTACAAACAGATAGACTCAAAGACTGAGACATCCTAGTACTTTAATAAGCTTAGCTTATATGGGCTTAATCGTCCTGATTTAAATTTCTTTAGAATTTAGAAATCTCCCCTTGAAATCTATTTTGTCTATCTTTCTTTCTAAAATTCCTAAAATTCCAAGCCTGAAATACAACTACAGGCTTTTTTTTTATCTTTTTCTCTCACTATTTCTCTCTCTCTCTCTCTCTCTCTCTCTCTCTCTCTCTCTCTCTCTCTCTCTCTCTCTCTCTCTCTCTCTCTCTCTCTCTCTCTCTCTCTTTCCTTTTTCTCCTTATCTCCTCCCCCTTTCATTCTTCTACTTACAATTTTATGTGAAAAGCAAAGCTTTTCAGTAATTTATGTAAATATATCATTATATTCAAAATTTTTAAGCATGTTAATATAATATCGATGTCATCTTTCGATCTTTCGGCATCCAAAGATGTATTATCCGCAGTTTTTACAAAAAAAATCTTTTAGCCGCGGTCTAACAATTTTAGGTTAATGCCGCAGCCATTCTTGTTTTAGATATATTGTCTCCCATTTTCAGCCATTATAACTTAACGGCCACCCTGATATGAATTATTCCTATAGTTTAATATGCTAAGCTGTCATGAAGACGAAGAAAGTCTCTAAAAATCAGCATGTGACATCATAAAAATTGAGGGATTATCCATCTCATTTTTATGGGATTTCTTTCCCACTCTTCTCCTAATCGCTCATTTTTATGACGTCAGAATTTTTTTTTTAAGGACTTTCTTAGTCTTCAGCTGTCATGAATGTTGTCATCCTTGTTCTTTTATCAGTGAAAAGGTGTCGTTCAAATTTGTTTTCCTATTAATTTTATTTATTTGAAAGTGGGCAAAAAATACTAAAAACATTTCAACATTGTACAGAGATTTTCAGGGCAAAGTTTTTCTAAAATAAACTTTGTATAAACCGCTGCCTGTCATTAGCAGGGGATATGGGTCACTGGGCAGTAAATTACACTGGTACCCAAACTTTTATAACAATATTATCTTATTCGTTGGCTCAAAAACTTTGGGTACCTTTTTGTAATATTTGGTTCACCATTAATTTAATGTATTAATTTTGTTTATAATATATGGGGTTATACACCAACTCATTGTCCATTGTCTTATCCCTTAAGATCCATAGTAAATTTATGTTTTTCTTAGAGAAGCTATACTACAAAAAAAAGTCTATTTAGATTTATTTCAAACAACATTATTGCCACAAATTTCTGATATTAATTCAACTATTGAACGCTTGATTAAGTAATTTTGAACAATTATGTATAATATGTATCATTCTTCAAAATCAAAGACGTTGTCGTCTTCTTGAATATTGTGTTTCCAATAGATGTATTACACTAGATGGTCAATCAGACACAGACGTCAATTTAAAAAAAAACAACAGACGAAGTTATTTAGCCGGTAGATATAATTTCCCGAAGCAAAGCCCTATTCCAAGAAATTAAAGTAATGTTGCTGTATTGTTTGTATACTGTATTCCTATAGGTCTATTTAGGGAATTGATTATCTAAACTTAATATTCATTTCGTTGCCTTTTGTTATTTATAAAGCGTAGCCATTTTTGAATTACTTTCAGCTATTCAGTCAGTCAGTGTTTTTGTAGGTGTTTTAATTTTTTTAAAATTCTATATTATCCAATTAAAAGACATGCATAAATAAATTTGACACAACCCAATCTGTCCCGATTTTGTATCACTTTGAAAAGTGCGATTCCAGTTACGTCATATACGTTTCGGGAAAGAAAAAGGGAGGGGGGGGGAGAAATCTCTTCGAAAGAGATGGGAGAAAAGGGAAGAGATTTTCTTCTACCCTTCCCTTTTTATATGACGTCACAGGAATCGCACTTTTCAAAAGTGATACAAAATCGGGACAGATTGGGTTGTGTCATAAATTTGAGTAAAAAATGCGGCTTTGAAAATAATCATCTTTGTTTTCGCCTTTTTGCTATGTTTTTGAATCATTTTTATTGGTCAGCCGAAAAAACAATTAAATTATCAAAACTGATAAAAACGATATAAAACATATTTTAACATGCTTCAATAATTACAAAATCTTACACTGTAAAAAGTGTGGTTTTACCTTTTATAATTTACACATGAACAAGAGCGCAGTTTTACAAAAAGTTTTTTTTGTCCATTGAAAAAACATGAAGAAAAACATTCAAACTTACATTCATTTTGTTTTATAGCATACAATAAATTAAAGAATATTTTTGTATAATGCATTCAGGATTAATAAAAATCAATAAAAAGCAATAAATTCATTGTTTAATCAAGATCATTAATAAAAGGGTAGAATGTCAATTTGTTTGTATCATAGCTCATAGCTCTGCACTAAAAGATCTTAGTAACTGTTTGGCCTTTCTTCTTATTTGTCTTCTAAAGCTAACATTTTTAGTTTTGAATCGGCTTCCCTCCGCCCCCCCCCCCACTTTGAATGCCTTAAAGGGCTGTAGGGGGCGTGGCTTTTAGAGAAATAAATAAAAGTCTATTAAACAGACAGGCAAAATGATTTTAAAGAAGTTGCTTTGCTACTCTATAATAATAATAAAAACATCAAATTCCCAGTAGATGTAAAAATTGGATTGAATACAATATTAAAACATTCATTTTTTTCAAAATTTTCTCACTAATTATTCATTTCAAAATCGTCTTTCATTTGAATTGTGTATATAATGTTATATATAAAGTCGAAATAAATATGCTTTTTAGACTAACAATTGAGCATTGTCATAGTTGTTTAAAAAAAACTCTAATAAGACTCAAAATAAATATTTCTTGAAACTGTCACTTTCTAGCTTTATCTAGTTTTATTTATCAGATAATCTTAGTAAGAAAAATGCTTTCTGAAACTGTTAATTACTCTTTAGTACTAATTAACCTAAGTGTTTTGTAAAATGTAAAATAATATACTTCATCGTTAAAAAGCCAAAAATAAAAGTTTACAATCCTAAATAATTTGCCAAATGTTGCAGTTAACTTTAATTTTGCCAAAAAAGGGACATTCTTGAAAATTTAGTGATTTGCCTATCTGACGTAATCTAACCCTCTTTATTGCATTTAAATCAATTAAAAAAAAAACTTTGTACTTTAATTATTTGGCCGCCCTACTTGCTTTGCTTATCGAAAAGAAAATAGCAAAAATTTGTTCTTATCTTTAAAGATATATATATTACAGAATTCTTTAGCCAAGTTAAATATTTTGCCAATTTCATTCAAGGTTCTTTGTTTTTGTGACTAAATAGTTTTATCTTTATTGTTTTAAGAATATAAATAATCTGTAACATCTTGATCCTTACATTTTGCATTGCTTAATATATTTTTAAAAGCTTTAAAGGTTTAAAATAACTTTTTTGGTATTATCCTCTTAGAAATTTTTTTTTCAATATTGAAAATTTTAGTACCCCCCCCTACCCCCCCCCCCCAAACAGCGAACTATGAACTCTGGCCGCAGCGCTCGGCTCCCTAGCCTGCCTAGCCGCAGCGCTCGGCCCCCTCCTAGCCTTATTAGCCGCAGCGCTCGGCCCCCTTGCCTGCCTAGCCGCAGCGCTCCGCCCCCTTGCCTGCCTAGCCACAGCGCTCGGCCCCCTTGCCTGCCTAGCCGCAGTGCTCGGCCCCCTTGCCTGCCTAGCCGCAGTGCTCGGCCCCCTTGCCTGCCTAGCCACAGCGCTCGGCCCCCTTGCCTGCCTAGCCGCAGCGCTCGGCCCCCTTGCCTGCCTAGCCGCAGCGCTCGGCCCCCTTGCCTGCCTAGCTGCAGCGCTCGGCCCCCTTGCCTGCCTAGCCGCAGCGCTCGGCCCCCTTGCCTGCCTAGCCGCAGCGCTCGGCCCCCTTGCCTGCCTAGCCGCAGCGCTCGGCTCCCCAGCCTAAAACCTAACCTAACCTAAAATAACGCCGCTTTTTTTCTTCTTTTTGTGACTCTCTTACAGAATGTTGGCTAAACTAAAAAGATTTTTTTTTTTAGCTAGTAATATTTTCATACATTATACAAAAAACAAAAGATAAGCAAACACTGTGATGTAATTGTTTTCTAATACAGGATAAATTAGTAAGACATTTCAGTACCACACTCAGGGTAAGACAAATGATGCCTCCTTTCTCTTCAATGAACAATTGAAAATATAGTAGAACTTTTACTTTTAACTGATAGTTTTTTAATATTTTCATAAAATTTAAATGTCTGAATGTAATCATCTTATCTGATATTCAAAATATAAGTTTTATTTAGTGTTTAACTTAATTTTTTTATTGCAAGTGGCCCAACCCTAACCTTTAGTGTTTGCATCCCAAGAGAGAGGTGGATGTAACCCCAATATTTTACTGGGGTGAAATATTATATGGAGGGTAAACTGATCCCCCCTACCAAGTAATCAAAAACCCAAGATGAACCATTACAAAACTTCCCAATAAATAGTTGACTATCATTCCAGCCAACAAAAAAAGATATATTTTGACATACCGAAAGAAAGACATATGACATTTACCTTTCATTATATTAACAAAATGGGTAGTACTTAATAAGTTAAAAGTTATGTCAAAGCCTACATCTGTAAACAGGTAAATACTTGTAAATGATGTTATTTTATGGAACATGAAAAATACATAGATCTGAGAAAAATAATATTACATAAAAAAAACTATTTGGATAAGAGTAGAGGAGTGGGAGATGGCTGGAAGAGAATACAGATAAAGTAGTGAGATGCGTACACTAAAAACTTTATTCTTAGTTTAGGTTGCCAAATTGTGAAGATAATAGAGTAAATTTTTCACAATTATGACAATTACCACTATATTTGTCACTTTAAGATATGCTAAAGTGTGTTATAGGATATTTTATGCATAAGATTAACATAAATAAGAATTATGATTATATTTTCTAAACTTATTTTTTTTTATAATTGACTTAAATGAATGATTTAAGTACACAATAATTATGTAAGTATTGTTCTGGACCTTATCTTAAATTTTTATTTCTTTTAAATCTAGTGTCTATGCATTTGAAGGGACAGAGAGGGAATAGAAAAATAACTGAAAACCATCCAAAGACTTAAATCTGAAATAATATAACATAATGAGATCACGGGACCTATGTGAAGCCTACCTAAACTAGAGAACTAAATCAGTTTTGTAGTTATTAAAATCTTAAGCTTTAATCAAAAAGGAACCTTACTACTTTACATGATTGAATATATCATACTTCATGGCGTCAAAAATAAATAGTTACGATCCTAAAAGCCTTTAGTTTATTTCAAACTTTAAACTTACACATCAATGAAATGAGCTATCTAAATATCAAACATTTCAAATTAAACTAATGTTTCTAAATAGGAATTGAAATTGAAAATAAAAGGGAAACATATACAACCTTAACATAACTAATTAATTTGTTTAGTATTGTTTTAACAGTGTACACTTTTAATTTGGTTGCTCTGATCTTAGTGAAAATGTGCTCAGTATCATGTGGTAACATATCTCAGGGTAGAAACTAATTGATGGTCAAACTTTTGTGACGTGAACCATTTAGTCTCTATATCTCATTCTAGAACAGTTTTTTTTATGTTCTCCCTCCACTATCTTTATCTATATACATTTAGAGTAATCTCTCTCTTACCCAAAGTCATTTTTTCAACTTTTTTACATTTCTTTTTTTTATATTTTTGTTTTATATTACCTGCAATCTCATAATAAATTGTAAAATTGTACAAAAAGTGTACAAAATTACTTTTGTAAAGATTTAAAATTAAAACTAACAGCTGGAAGCCAAAATGCTTAAATATGTATATATAACTGTAATTTATGGATTAGGAATTCAATTAATATTTTATCCTTTGTGCATTCAGATTACTGTTAACAACATGTAATATTTCTCTTTGTATAAATGGTGGAGTGAATATATCATGATTTACAAGAATTTATTACAATTTGTATCCATAATCCCTCAGGTGTGGGATACAATAATCACAAGTAATTCATTTTATATTGCAAATTAGAATTTAATGCTTTATAGCTTTCTTAGGATTTTAATGATTGAATACAAGATTATATATTTTCTTCATATATGCATACTAAAGAAATTGGGTGTATAAATATTTGCTGATACAGAGGATCTCTACAACAACAGCTAATACTGCACCTTATATAGAAAAAAAGTAATGGATTCAATAAAAATCAAAAACTTAATTTTATAAGAAATTACTTTCAAAATTTTTTATGATTTTTGTTAAGTATTTGCACATGCCACTCATATTGGAATGGACACTTACCAGAGCCTGAAAATAATGTATTTGATTTGTTAAAAATGCATAATTTTTAGCTTCCTATCCCCACCCCCAGTAATCCAAGCAGATTTAAATGAAATTGAAAGATTTCTGTGCAATATGTAATAATTCAATTCTCTTTAAAGTCCTATAAAAAGAATGGCTATGAATTTCTATCTGACTTCTTATGATTTGAATATTTTGATGGATTGATAGTGTAAAGTTATAGATCTTTTATTTTTGCATACTTCAACTTGTTTTTTTTATTGTTGTCAATCATAAAGTACAAGAAGATTATTCATAAAAAAAAAGAATAAACAGTTATGTTTTTAGATTGTGTTTTAGTTCCATAACTACTCTGGAATTACATGTATCTGTCAAACACTTCATTAAACATCATGTATACGCCTGATTTTTATCAGCTTATATGTGCTTATATTCTTGTTCTAATACTTTTCAAATAGAGATATAAAACTATATAAACTATCTAAGAAAATTAAGATTTTATTTAAGCTCTAATATTGATATATATCTTCAAAGTTTCTACAATTAAAGAAAATGTTAATCTTATAATATCCCTCAGAAATTTTCTAAAATCCCAACCATTACTATAAAACACATTTACTTCCTTTGGAAGGTCCTAATGCAGTATCATCTCTTGGATGAAGCAAAAAGTGGAATTAATATCCCTGGGAATTAATGACCTTTACAGGAATGGAATTAAATTTTGCAAGGTTGGACCAAAATTTATGTTTGAGTGTGTTGAACTGTGGATAGACAGATACCATGCAAGGCTTTAAGATAATTAAAGTTAAGGTAATCCTATTATATAAAATAGTAAGCTTTTATTGTCTGTTGTAAAGGATCTAACCGCTGAACATATATGGTTCTTCTTTACAGTGAAGATTCTAAAAGGTATCTCTACCTTCCAAGATAAATTACCAATACAAAAACTTTAAAAAAAATAAACTTTGTTAAGTTATATACCTCCCCCCCTTATGTTAAGTGCCCCTAAAGGCTTCAAAAGTCGTAGCCGCTAGTATGTATAAAACGAAACTAAACCTCATTTGCTTTTGTTTGTAGAATCACAATCTGTCAATAACAAAATTTTATATCCTAATTCCTTTCAGATTCAAACTTTGTTTTTGCTTAAGCAAGCATGAATCAATGTATATTTATTATATAGTTTAGTAGATATTATAAAGTAAAATGAAAAAGGAAGCTTTATTCGCATGTGTTGGCCCCGAGGACCCACATGAAATGAGTATAAGTCAGATTTAAAAGTCCTTTAAATATTTAAATTAGTAATTTCTCCCAACAACTCATTATTTTAGGATTTTTTAGTTTAGGTAAAATATCTTCAACTTTATTGTTGTGAAGCACATTGTGATAGACAGATAGATGTTAAACTGTGTTTAAAAAGAAGAGATTGCAATTTTTTCCCTGAATTGCATTTAATCACGGAGTCGCCATAATCAATTTACACTGAATGTGCTAATTTTTCAATGCATAACTACAGGGCGGCCCAGCAGAAAGAAAGATTAACTAATTTGGTCCAATTATTAATTGCATAATTTAGTCAATTTTATTCGGTTCAATATATTATTTTTTATTATTAAAAAGGTTTTCAATTAAATGATAAACGAAATTATTAAAAATAAAGAATAAATTGAATCTAATGTAACAACAATTAATAGTCATAGAATATACGTGGATATTATGAAAAAGCAATTTTTTTTGTCAATTTAAGTTGCTAACATGGACATCATTTATTGGTCAGATTGTTCATCCGAATAAGAAGGATAAGGTAAAGGGGTTATCATTATTTTAGTCAACTAAAAGTTTCACTATTTTAGAGATTCCGGTGTAAGAGCCAAGTCAATAATAAATCAATTCAAAAGGTACACATTTTAAAAAAAAATTACCCAAATTGTCAAAATTTAGTAATGCATAGATACAATTATTTAAAGCTAAACTTCAAATATCTTAATAAAAACAGTGCTTCTTTTATTAAAAATGTTGTTATCCTTGTTTTAAATAAAACAACATGTTGTTAATTGTGCATAAATTTGGCAACTTTGTGTAATATAGTTTCACAATTTCCCCCCTCCAGGGAAAAATCTAGGAGCCATAGTTCTGACTTCTGACGAATCCATTAATTATTCAAAATATGAAAATAGTATATCTACATGTATGTATATATATAAGGTCTATGCATACATACTAAATATGCATTACTTTTAACACAGCTTTGTTTGATTTTCAGAACATTCTGTTGCTTTTCAAACTTAATTAAATTAAAATGTTAAATATTTTAGCTTTTTACATTTTTAATGTGTTTAAAATACTTAATGAATATATTAAGATTATATTTAACAAATTTTAGAAGCACAGCTTCTCTTTATCTTTATCATGTCTGTGTGTCTATCAATCAATCGGAGTAGGTTTTACTTGATTACAATGTACAATGCTCCATATGCCTTCTCAATCATTGTTTCTTAAGCCCAAACACACATAAGCCTTAGTTAGTTTGTAATTTTATAATTTATTTCTATAGCTTAATGTATTACAATTTAATGTTCCTTTTCTATTTTACCCTAAAATAAAGTAATTAATACCGTTGGTTTAGAACCATAAAAAACCATGTATAACATCATATTAGAGACAATTTTCTACAAATATTAAAATAAAAGTCACAAAATCAATACCAATTTTAGCATCTTAGGACTAAAAAAAAATATTATAATTTTTGATTTAATATTCGCGGAAAGCTGACTATAATACGACGCGATAAATAACTATTCCAATTTTACAAAGTGCACCTAAATACAAAATTTCACAATAAACCATTTGAAAATCTTTAATATTATTAAATTGAATATTGGTGGCATAATTGAAGAGAGCATGCAATAATGGTCTTCTATGTTGCAATTTTAATTTGCTCTGCAATTATTGCAATAGTATTTTTTTTCTAAAGTCTGAAGAAAAGGATGTCTATCTAAAAACCTAATCAAAACCAATTGTTTATCCTTATCATATAACGAAGTAAGCTTTATTGTCTGATCTCCTAATCGCTGAACCGATATAGTGAAGCTTCTAAAAGGTGGTTTTATGCTTTTTTATTTTTATTATTACGTCTGGGTATTGTTATAGGCTATTTTTTCTGCCCTTTTCATATTCCTTCGAATATAGAGTCCCTAGATGCTAAGGACGCAGCCGCTAGTTATAAAAGATAGAAAGATAAAATCTTGAACATTAAAATTATATGAAAATCCCAATCCTAGTGGCAATTTAGATTATAGTGTGTTCAACATTAGATGAAGAAGTAAGAGTAGGGAACCTTATAGGACTTTACACAAATATCAGAGTTATAGATAGATAAGCTGACTTTCTAAAAAGCACAAAAAACAAACAAATTATAAACATTTTCTAAACGTATTGCACAAAAAAGGATTTATATCTAAATAATGTATAATATGTAAAAATAAGGATACAAACATCCATAAAAGCAGGGATCGGCAGCCGCGCGTAAGCCGCGTGTAAGCCTCAGTGAAATCAAATTTTATCACTATAAAATTCAGCTGGATGTATAAAAATGCTCTTTAGCAGACAATCCTTTCTGAAATTTCTTTACTGCTCACAAGCCTGTTTAAAACTGAGGCTTATGCACGGCTGCGGTATGGCTGCATAAAATCGAAGCTTAATAAGTTTTTAAAATAACCATTTCACAATCTGAAGAAAAAAAATTATGAATTGTATGTCATTGTATGCCTTTTTTTGTTTACCCCGATCGTTCTAGGAATCTTGAAAAGTTTTGAAAGTGTCTACTATTCTTAAATCTAGAGATCTTTGTGCCGTATGGACGTTAGTCTATTCCCTACATGTAGAAAACATTTGATTTTTGCTAACAAAAGGAAATTTTATACAAAAGAGGCAGTGATGCAAGAAATATATCTAAATAGAAATTAGTTGGAATTTCTTCCTTATTTGACATGTATCATAATCTTGTAATGTCTGGCTGTTTTGGGAATAGTCCCTTTCGTAACATCGCCCCTTAAGGTGCGATTCGTCGAATTTTTAAAATAGCTTTTTATAGGTTATTTTCGGTTAGGTTAGGTTATATTGGGTTAGGTGATTGCCCCACAGGGTTAGGTAATTGGCCCCGCAGGGTTAGAGCCCCCCGCAGTGGCTAGAAATAGGAGAAAAGCTACTGTGAAAAGTACTAAGAATCGCCCCATAAGGTGCGATGTTACGAAAGGGACAATACCCGATATTTCTACCAGGGATCGTAAGGGATAAGACATTAGAATATAATTCAATGTCTGTTCACAACGATGTTTGCAAATTAAAATTATTGGTTGAAAATATAAAACTCTAGTAATATGAACCAACAAATCAAGATGTAATACAAATACAAAAAGTGTGTCAGCTAACGAATTAGAGAATGTGTTTGGGTACCAGTCTAGCTTATAGTCCAAGGTCCCAATCCTCTCTGAATTTAGCCACAACCTTTTAAAAATTAATTTTAAAACTTTTATACTATTGCTTTAGATATAAGCAAGGCTAATATTAATAGCAGTAGATAATCATACAGTAAAAATGCAAGTCAAAACATAAGCAACCTTTTTTTTATTTACTAAACTATTATGCTATATTTAGTTTATACCAGAATCATATAATTTGCGGACTTACCTATGGTAATGTCCAATTTGAAGGGTAGCTTTGCTACAAAAAGGAAAAATGTAAATAATAAATATATAACAGCTTAAATGAAAAGAAATATATACAAACAAAACATAGCTAAGGATGACAATAATTAAGAGTAGCGAAACAGAGAAATATTTTACTTTATAGATACAGAATGTGCAAAGGGAGTTACTCCTAATGCTAGGGGAATCTACACAAATAATTTTAAATTTGATTTCTTTATTCGATGGCAAGGGTTGTTACCTATTATATACACTAATATACTTTCACAGTTTATATTATAAGAGCACTCTAATAGTCAGTGAGAGAAAATGTTACATATAGAGAAGCTATGCATTATAAAAATATACAGATAGAAAAGAGACATAAAATGAATACATTAATAAAATGTATAAAGAAAATAAGCCAACCCACCTTTACCCCCCATAATCCCCCCCCCCCCTACTCTCCTAATGTTGCAGGGATATAAAGGGATAAGACAATGGCCGCTAAAATGATATAAATCTCCAATGCACAAAGATGCACAAAATTACCCCTTCTGTAGATTATAATCAGGGGTTGTAAATATTGAACACTCAACTCAATGAACCAAACAATTCATATTCCTAAAAGTCCCTAAATTTGTAAAGCCAACGAAAAAGAAAACTTTTTAAAGAAAATTGGGGACTAGTGTAATAAACAGCCCAATGTCCCCTTCCTCTCTCCAATGCTGTCTCCTATGTCTCATCTGATGAATGATGAGTACAAACTAAAATGAGGCAGCACACTTTCCTTAAGCAAAAAATAAGTTTTTTAGAAAGTGTCTAAAACATAGGGGCAAGGGGAAAGACATCCCATCTTTCCCATGAAGACCAGGCATACACATTTGCCTTTAGTAGTTTCTAAACCTAAGGGGAAAAAACTGAAGGAAGGTGCCTTAACTTTTATTTTTATAGCTAGTCGGTGTTTTTAGTAAGTAGTAGATGTAAAATTTTCCATGGAATTTAGATATGCAATCGTTTTTTTTGTAGACCTCTTATTTTTGAAGTAATTTAAGTTTTTTTTTAATAAGTCGGTTTTAAGGTACTAAAACGAAACAAAAAAGAAGAAAATTGACAATATGAACAAAAATAGTAAGATCTTTAATTTGACACCTTACATTTTGAATTCTGTTAAGTAATTATTGAAAAAATCTATTTCATTAAAGCCTGGTGAATCAAATCTTTGAACTTTGGTAGCTCGTTAAACAAAAATCACAAAAGTTAGGACAGGTCATTTCTGTTAAACTAACACGTTTCTCAATGTAGCCAAAAGTTACATATTTATTCCACAAGATACATACTTTTCTCCATGATGAAGAACAATTTATAAATAGTTATTAGTTTTATACATTTTCATCAATTGATTATTTCGTTATGTTTTTGTATTATAGAATTTTTTAAGATCTGTTAATTTCTCCAACATCAAACAATTCATTTAATATAAATACAAACTATGAAAAGTTTATTTTTAAAAAGATTCATTCATCTAAAAAATATATGATTTTATTTTTATATCTTTAGAAAACCTATGTTTAGTTAAAGACTAGAGTAAAGCAGAGTATCTCAATATCCTTACAAAAAATGATCAAAACTAAAACAGAGAAATTGCATTTATATGAATACACTCATAGTATATATGTAAGGTGTAGAATATTAGTTTATGCTTGTAGTATATCAGTAGTAGCGCAGCTACTCTATAGTTACTATTGTCTGTATGTACGTCACTCTTCAAGAATTTATCGAACTTTTGTGCTTTAGATCAGATAAGCTGTTTAAAATTTATTTGACTATCTCATACAATTGAAATCATTTATGCTTATGGTTTTAGTTTAAATTTTCGAAACCGATTAATAACCGCTGGATTAGAACCGGTTCTCATACATACTAAAAACCATATATAGCATTGTAGTACAGGCAATTTTCCACAAATATTATGAAGAAATCATAATATTAAAAACAATTTTGTTAGCCCTAGCTTTCGAACCCTCAAAAAAGGTTTAAATCATTAAATTGATACAAGTTTTGTTAGCCTGGGACTTCAGCCTCTCAGGTCTAATAAAACTAGTTTGAATCTTGTATAATTTTTCATTTTTAAATCCGCTGAAAGCTGTGCTTCTTATGAACATAATTGTGCTATTAGTATTTACAAGGAGAGAACAATTAGGGAGAATAAACACTTTATCACACTGTAACATACACACAAGATAATCAGGGATGTAAAGGGATAAGACAATAACAAATAAATTGATGCACATCCTCAATGATGATACACATAATTACCCATTCAGTAGATAAAATTTGTGGTTGAAACATGAGTACACTCAACTAAAAGAATCAAACAATTAAAATTTAATATATGTCCCAAAGTTGTGAAGCAAAAAATAAGAAAACACTATTATAAAACTTTGGGGACTGGTGTAATAAACTCCCAATGTCCCTACCCTCCCTGCTTTATAATGGATAATAAAAACAAATATTTTATGCTTTATAGTGGTCTATCTTCTCAATAAATATGATGAGTTTAATACTTGTTTGTTTATTTAAGTGAAAAGTTAAATGCAAGGATTGATCTATGTCAAAAATAATTTATTTGAAGACACTGTAAGAATAATTATACATATATCTTCTTATAGGCATCTTTCCGCGGATAATAAATGAAAAATTATAAATTTAAAGCCAGTTTTGTGATACTTATTGTAATATTCGTGAAAAACTGACTGTAATACGATGATTTACATGATTTTTTCATAAGGCTGAGAACTGAATCTTATCCAGCAGATATTAATCAATTTTAAAGCTACACTGGAAAATTTTTATCAGGTTTAACTTATAAAAAAAAGTAAAATTATTCAGGAAGAAGGCAATGGCTGTAAAAATCAATATATAAACATTACAAATAACTTTTTTTTATTTGTCCTTTGCCACTCTATTTAGTATTAAAGTTATATTAAGAATTTTTAAAAGAAATAATATCAAAGGCTTTGCACACATCAAAAAACTTAGAATTTATATATATTTACAATTTGTCTTTTGTATTTTTCTTTGTTGAAGATATAAAACCTCACTTGTGTTTCAATTTGCTTAAAAGTTTTGGCATGAGAGGAAAAGAGTGTTTTTACAATTGGGTAAAAAATAATAGCTAAATGAATTAATTGGCTATAAAAAAAGAACTATTAAAAAAATCCCTAAGAACATTGAAAGTCCATTGTTTAAAAATATTTTTTTTTAAGGATGAAAGACTGTAATATAGATAACGAGCATTCTTAGCTTAAATTAACATGCTTAATTTATAATTCTGCTTTTTTGAGAAAATACTTTTGGGGGAAAGGAAGAAGGGGAAGTGGGATAGCAGAAAACAATCTATTCACTTTAACTCTTCAAAGAACAAGGCAAGAGATGGGGAAAAGAGGAGGAATAGGAAAGAAAAAGAGGGGAGAGGAGAAAAGTTAGAAAAGATAACTTATTCTAGGAATGTAAAGATTAAATTCATGTATAGAAGCTGGGTTAAAAGGATGGATCAATGAATGATAAAGCTATCGTCTCCCCAATTATTTAGTAGAATGGTTATTGGTAAATTAAAAATGGTAGATTTTAATGCTCTATCCTCAAAGTAGTCAAACTACTATAAGAATTGCCAGATCTTTAATTTAGGAGAGTGAAGAATATTTTGTATATAATTGTCACTAGCGGCTGCGACCCTAGAAGCCTCAAGGGGTACTAAAAGTGGGAGAATGAAAAGTCTTCCCAGCCCCTCCCCATTTTCAAATTGAGTTTTTAAAAGAAACAGTATAAATTTTTTTTTGGGGGGGAGAGAGGTCATTTTTATAGACAAAAAAGCTTAATACTCTATATAATAGGATATAACTTTATCCCTGAATTAGAAGGCAATTTCACTAGGATTAAATCTCAGATATTTTAAACATATATATCAAATTTTTTTTCTCAATTCTTTCTTTTGAATTGTACTTTCTGACAGAAAATGACAATAACTTTTTTGAAAGTAGCTTATAGCACCTTTAAAATGACGTCATACTGGTCCATCATTAGTCAATTAAAATATGTAATGCCTATCATTGGCCATTTATATTGTATGACTCCATTTTTTATAGGCACCATAAGCTGCTTCCCTTTTCTGTTTATTGGCTGATTTAGGAAGATTATATTCAAAATCTTATTCTAGCTATTAATGTTTTAGTTTGATTGGTTAAACTCTTGATGACAAAGACTTAGTTAGCTGTTTGAAAGTTAGGTAAGGAGATATAGAAAGAAAAATAGAGAGAGAAAGAAAAGGAGAGAAATAGAAAGAAAGAAAGAAATAAAGAGAAAGAGTAGAATAAATTTAGTTTTTGGCAGCCGGCGAATTTTTCTATTTTTTCTAGTGCAAACCATTTATTTAGATCAGCAGTGCTTAAAAAGACAATCCATAAAGAAAAGAATGAAATTTCAAATATACAGACGTTTAGAACTATATTTAAAATATAAATATTTTAATTATACCTTTAATTCATCACTAATTTATGACATTTTAAATAAATAGCTCTTTTATTTTTGAGCTCAATATTATCTGAAATTTAAAATCAATTAACACACAAAAAGTAGTATATTAAGTTTTCACTGTTAATGTCTCCAATGATAAGAAACAAAATTTTTCCTTTTGTAGTTTAAAGTATTAGTCTAGACACAGTCCAATAAAAGAGCCCAATGTTTTTGATGATGAATAAAACATATGAAACTTTGGGTACTAGTGTAATTTAATTGATAAATAATCATCTACCACATATTGTTATGATCAAACTAAAATGTTTTTAATCTAGTATTTATATATATAGCGTCTACTGCTGTATTATATAGATAAATATAATAATTCCACCAATTTACATAGGCTCAATATTTCATAAATATATTCATAAATAATATATTTAAAATGGCGTGTTATAATAGACGATAATGCCAAAAAGTAAAAAAATATTTTGAGTAACGAAGTAACCATATAATATCATGAATTATAAAGTTCGTCTGTCTGTCTGTCTTTCTATAAACTACATTAATGTGGTCTAGTCTGAGAACACTATGAAAACTTGGCTTTAAAAAAAAATTGAGAGAAAAATTTTCGAAGTTAAAAATATTGAGCAAAAAAATCCCCCAATGAAAACATCCAATAATGTTAATGTTAATCTTTCTAGTGTTCTGTTTATAAATATTTTTTCTCATTCGTTTCCTTAAAAACGTTAGAATCTTAATTTCACAAGGGGTAAATTTGTTTATCCAAATTAGGGATGAACATTTATTAATCGTTTAATGTCATATCCCTTAAGACCCATGTTTTGCTACATATCCGCAATATTATCCAATGTTAAAAGTGTTTTATTGTATTCTTAATAACTTTAGGTTAGCTGAATATTAAAGCTGGATATTTTATGTGATGAAGCGAGAAAAAAATGTGCGAAAACCGCCGAGTTTATCTTGAGTATGTATCAAAAGTAAATTGGAGTAATTTTTCATGGAACCACTCGACCTAATAAACAACAAAATAAATTTTACAATTTTAAGGTTACATAAATTTGAATTAAACAGGGAAAATAATATTTATAAGAAGCGCAGCAACCTCAAAAAATGTCGAAAACTCAGAGATCTAAAGGAATAAGACAATGGTCGATAAGTTGACGTACATCCTCAATGATGATACACATAATTACACTTATGTAGATTACAATTAGTAATTGAAACGTTTGAACATTTAGCTTAAAGAACAACTAATCCAAATTCACTAAATGTCCCAAAAATTTTAATCTAACAAATAGGAGACTTTGTTATAAAAATTTAGGGACTAGTGTAATAAACAGCCCAAAGTCCCCTCCCTGCCTGCTAAGAATATTTTTATCCAAATACTTTGCCTTATCCCGTTAAAAAATTTTTCAAACAGTAGAAAGCATATCAAATGCTGTTCTTAAGTCAAACATACACTATTTCAACGTTCCGAACAAATTTTCCAGGGAAGGCGGGGACATTGGATTGGGAATTATACTGGTACCCAAAGTTTTTATCATAGTTGTTTTATGCCAAAATTTTAACATACCGAAGGGATAATTTTGCCTTATCCTGGTACCCAAAGTTTTATCATAGTTGATTTAAGCAATAATTTCAACCTACAGAAGGGATTATTTTGATTATTATCATTGGGGATATACATCAATTTATCGTCATTGACTTATCCATTAAGATCCCTGAAGAATTTTCATTAATAACAACATTAACCCGCGATATTTAGCGAGAAACAAGAATGACATTACCCAAAATAGGAGTTTTAGATGGGTTTTTAAAAAAGAACAGTAACACATTATACAGTGAGAATCTTGTGAATTACAATATTGGCATGTATTATCATTAAAACATCAAGCTATCAGAGAGAGAAGACAATGGGCTGTTTATTACACTAGTCCCTAAAGTTTTATAATGACGTTTTCTTATTCGTTGGCTTAACAACTTCGTGGACGTAAGGGAATTTTGATTAGTTGTTTCGTCCAGTTATGTGTTAAAACGTTTCAATTACTGATTTTAATCTACAGAAAGGGTATTTTGTGTAACATCTTTTATGATGTATATCAATTTATCGGCTAATGTGTTATCCCTTTAAATCCCTGACAAGTAAAAATGGCATACTAATAGAGTAGCTACGCTGTGACAAAAATACGAAAACTAATCGTAGAATTAATAGACGTATTGACCTAAATAATTATTTCGGCTTGTCTGGATCATTGAGGCAATAAAAAAAGTTTGGAAGCATAACTATGACACCGACAAAACATGAAAAACAATTATCAAAAATTATTTTATTTCTAGTTCGAGAGCTGGCTTTGATTTTCTATTTTAAAGAAGTTTGTAAATTTTAGTACAAAGTAGGACGATGTCTGCCCGATCGTTGGTCTAATTAAAGCTTATGATGTCATTAACTGCTCGACAAATTGGGCTTAGGTATCAAAAAGTAGATGGTTTTTTTAGTAAAAATATGATCTACTAGAAAATACTAGAAGCTACTTGTAAAGAATAGAATATCAATATAATTTATTTACCCTTTTAAATTATTTATAGGTGAAACAAGGTTGACAACATCCATAAAAGCGAAGCTGAAGTGAATTTGTTGAAAAATTGCTTAAATACAGGATATTGTTTAAGGACATACTTACATTTTTAGGACTTGATTATAGAGATGCTTCGCTTATAGCATTGTACTTTGTTGTTCTAGGAATCAGTATTCCAAAAATCAGATCAATCGGATAATTTTATCACATAAAAATTTGTTGTAAAAAAGTTAAAGATCAACATGTTTGAAATGGACGTACAGACACTAAGGAAACGATTATTGAGTTGCTGCGCTTTCAAAATTGTACCTAACTACTACAGGAATCACCATGCAAAGTTTGGAATCGAGAGGACAATTCTAACCTGTTTGAATTAACGAAAAGAGCTAACTGTCTGTAACGTACGGACGGACCGACCCTAATTATAGAAAAGCTTTGCTTTTAAACAAGCTAGCTTTATAGAAAATTGTGTGAGAAAAATTCGTAGTTATAGTAAATAGTTATGTTGAGAAAGTCTACGCAGGAAGGGAGGGGACATTGGACTGTTTATTCCACTAGTCCCCAAAGTTTTTGATAACGTTTTCTTATTCGTTGGTTTAACAACCTTGAGAACTTTCATTGAATTTTCATTGGATGGTTTATTAAGTTGAGTGTCCCTACTTTTCATCTACCAATTGTAATCTACAGAAGGGGTAATTGTATATATCATCATTGGGGATGTACATCAATTAATTGGCCATTGTCATATCCCTTTAGATCCCTGAAGTCTAGGAGTATTGGTAAAATAATAATATTGCAATATTTTTACAAACTTTCTCTTTCTTTCCCCTTCTTTCTATTTCCTTCCTGTTACCTATCTCCCCCTTTTTAAAAGCGAAGCTTTTCTATAATTAGGTCCATACGTCCGTCTGGAACAAACAGCTTTTTTTCGTTTATTTAGGCATGTTAGAATTGTTCTATCGATTTCAAACTATGCATGTTTCTTGTAGTAGTACGATTTATAAAGCGTAGCAACTCGATAATCGTTACCAGAATGCCCGTGTCCATTTTAAACATGCTGATTTTTTTTCTTTTTTGACAACAAATTTTTGTATGTTAAAATTATCCGATTGATCTGGTTTTTGGTATACCGATTCATATTACAATAAGGTACACTGTTATAAGCGCAGCATCTTTATAATCAAGTCCTAAAAATGTAAGTATGTCCTTAAGTATTCTGTATTTAAGAAGTTTTGCAACAAATTTACGTATAATTTTATCAAAACGCTTTTATTTATATTTTGCATATTCAGTTCTTGCACTCTACAAAAGTTAATGTTGGTTTGTCCTACCGTTACAGAGCTTCGCTTATACGGATGTTGTCACCCTTGTTCCTATTAGAAATACCGCATTTGGTTAATGTTTAAAGTTAGGCTTATTTACATGTTGTACTTGTACATAATAAATATTTCTAAATAAAACTTTTGCCTTAAATAGCTTTTTTATAATGTTGAATGTATAAATAAATTAAGGATGATAAAATCAGTAAATTTATTTGATGGTTTTAAATAACAAAGTTAAATAGATGTTAAGATTATTTTTAAAAATTTTGGCATGTAGTTTATGAAGCATAAAAAAAATATTAAGGGGGAAGGTATTTTTTTTCTTTGATTCTTCTTTGAAGGGTGGAGTAACCCTCCACAAAAATAGTTTTAAACTTCCCTAGATCTATCAAAAGCTTCACTGTATAAGAGAATCATATTGGTTCAGCGGTTAGCAACAGACACATAACACTTTGGTACTTTTATATAAGAATATAAAAACTGTAGATAAAAATATTTAGTTTGGAAAATATATATAGACAAGAATGCTGCATTTTCTTTATCTGAACATACTATCTTTCCAAGACAATATAGACAATACAGGATCCACGCAATTTGCAATGTTGATGTTCAGAAACCAGACCTTTTTCTATTTAGTTTAGATATATTGATTAACTTCAATCTTAAGGACAATATAATTATGACTTTTAAAAGTTATTAAATTATCTTTATATGTGCTTTTCATGAGTTTAAAAACTTTTTTAGGACTTTTATGAATGTTTTTCTTCAGTACTATAAAGTTTTGTTTTTTTATACTGCATCATGGCCAAAATCTGTGGACCATCTAATAGACAATGACAATTGTATTCTGGTGTATGGATATTTGTATAAGGGAAATATTGATTTATGCAGCAAGCAAAGACAATATAAAAAAACAAGGATCACAACATCCATAGGTGACAAAGCCCAAATTGTGTCAAAAATCATCTATGTGACGTCATAAAAATGAGCGATTATCCATCTCTTTTTTAGGGGTCTTCTTTCCCACTTCTCCTCTCATCTCCCTCATTTTTATGACGTCATATGGATAACTTTTTTTTATTTGGGCTTTGTCCCATAGGTAGATGGATAAAACTCAACTGATTGTTTATTCCTTTACATGGTTTTAGACTATTTTATTGCTTCCCATTTCCAAGGTAAAAGAAACATATAATAAACTTCAAATAACCATTTTTATCACAATAATGTTCGTTTTATTTTAGGAATCAAAGCCACTATATGACTATAGTTAGTCCGTACGTCACTAAATCAAAACGTCTCTGCTATAGAGTAATAATATCTAATTACAGATTTTATATAAATTTAAAAGTAACAATAAAACAAAATAGCAATGAATGTCTATAACATTATTGTAATTTTGTTTTCTTGTTAATGCTGCGCTTCTTATGTAAATATTAGTTCTTGTTCTAGTCTTAAGTACCAGGGAGGAAGAGGACAATGGACTGTTTATTACGCTAGTCTCCAAAATTTTATAATACTATTTGGTTATTTGCTGGCCTAACAACTTTGGGGACTTTTATTGTCCAAACGTTTCAACCACTAATTTCAATCTACAGAAGGGGTAATATTGTGTACCATCATTGGAGATATACATCAATATATCGGCCATTGTCTTATTCCTTTAGATCCGTGAGTTTTAAGTACCCTCATATGAGGATAGGGCAGGTCTATGATTAAGTGGTGAAAGTATAAAATGTATTTTACCAAGTAACATTAGATATAATATAGATGGATGGATTGTTCGTTATGACTGTGGTTATAAGAATGATTATGTCCATAAGAAGCGTAACTATACCATGTTTATTGAAAACAAGTGTTAGTGTCTTAAAAAATTAGCCATGTGACGTCATAAAAATGATTATCTATCTCTTTTTTATCTATCTCTTTGTCCCACTACTTTAAACATTCACAAATAAATTTGTTGAAAACAAAGTTCTATAACACACAAATTTTGATATTTATTGACTATTAACCCTTACAGATCGGGGGGGGGGCTCCAAGAGCCCCCCCCTCTAGTTTTTTCAATCTCATTTTTTTTGTAGGTAAGATGGAGTGCTGTGACTTCATGACTTTTTAAGTTTAGTAATTATACGTCGGCAAGAGTTGATTTTATTAGGATATCTGGTCTGTGTCGGTCGTGGTGTTCGGTCAAAGTCGATTGGGTAGCACCAAAATTAGAAAAAAATTCTAAAAAAATCTTAATTTCTACATTATGACTTTTGTGTATAAGGAGAAACCTAAAATTTTTTTTGTGAATACTTAGATATCAATGACCTTCTGAGAAAAAATGTGTTATGACCGTTTGACCGCTCCCTGACCGACTTTATGACCGATTTTTGTCCGGCTTTTACTACAGACATATATCATGAATATCGTGGCTTCTATTACAGCTAGAGTCCTATAAATTTTTTTGGTAAATCCTTGAGCAACATCAAACAGATAAAAATATTAATTGGCGCCGCCAACCGCCGTTTTACCGCCGTAACCGCCGAAAATGGCGGTTTCCGTTATTTGCCGTTTTTTGGCGATGATCAGAAAAAGTAATTTTTTTGTTATGAAAAATAAAAGTTCGTCCTAAAATTTGGTCATCCTAGCTGCAAAATTGGCCGCTCTACAGCTGTTTTAAAATTTAGCGGCTGGCCGCTAAAAAGCGGCTAAGGAGCGGCCTGGCTGCTATGACTAGAAAAAGTAATTTTCTCTAAAAATACACATAAACCACCAGAAAAAAATTTTACGTCTTTATCTGTAACAGGAGCCGAGATAGAGGGGGGGGCTCTTGGAGCCCCCCCCCCCCGATCTATTAAGGTGGGAATTGGGGCCCGAGCTGTAAGGGTTAAGATAAAAAATATACATAATTAATTTAAACATCCTGATTTATATTATTTAATTAGTGAATTAAAGCTTTAAAAATTGTTGGACTATGTAAATATATCCAGTAGTGTCTAAGAACTATCTAATCTAACTTTAAACCAAAGAATTTTAAACTTTTTTCTTTTAGATGTAAAGATACTCTATAATTCCACTATTGTTTGCAAGGAAAAGTATTTTTATCAGGAAGTTTTTACTCTTATTATATTCTATAACTGTCTTTAAGTGCTTTTGCCTGATTTGTACGTTGAAAATTCCCATGTCTAATAAGAGTCTACTAATTATTGCTATTTAAGAAGATTTTCTTGACTGTTAATTAAGATAGATGCATGAAATTTCTTCTTTGTATTCCTTTTTTCTACTTTTACTATTTAAGAGAAAAAATATATGTGGGATTCGCTACTTATGGATGTTATAATACTTGTTAGTGAGGGTGTGAAATGGAAGGGGTTGTTTGAGAGGGGGGGGGGGGGATAGTCTATTAAGTTTATCCCTGGGTATTATACAAAATTTATCTTTCTTTTACAAAGACAGAAAAGGAGTTTTACAACTTTTTTAACTCTTAGAATGATTGATTTTCAAGTATTTTAAAACATTATTGTAAAAAGAAATATTTATTGTTTTATATTTCGGACCTGTTGTAGTTCATTATAAAACATAAAATGTTCCATGTGTCGTAATAAAAGGAGGGAGATTAGAGGAAAATTGGGAAAGAAAACCCCTAAAAAAGAGATGGATAATTCCTCGTTTTTATTACGTCACATTAACCATTTTTGACACAATTTTAACACAATTTAAGCCTAGTCTAAAGATACCATTTAGATAATCTTTATCAAAATCTACATATTTTTTACATTTGCTATAGTAAAAAAATATTATCATTTTTTGTATCAGAAGTACTGGCTAAACGTCTCAAATAAAGGGATCTGAAAAATTTGCTAAAATTATAAATCTACAAACAATTTAAGATAAAACTTGTATGCTGATATTATAACAACAGAAGACAAAATGTTGTCTGTAACCATAGCATAAAGGATTGAATCTTAATGAAAAAGACAAAGGAGAGTAAATTTATATGCATCCCCAATAATGAGATATAAAAATACCACTTTCTGTAGATTTGAATTTTGGGTTGAAAAGTTTCGACTATTTTGTAAATTTTAGCCAACGAATAAGGGCAAATAAAACTTTTGTTTCCTCTCTCCCACAAAAATTGGGGAGAGTTATTTGACTATCCGTTTCTCTGGGTTGAATGTAAATGTACATAATATGTTATATAAAGTTGTATAATATTTTTTTAGGATCATTAGTGAAAGAAAACATATTTACAAATAGCCTCTGTGCTCCAGGGATAAAGTGATTCTTTACAAGGATAATTGTATGTATTTATAGGTAGCGTACAAATATCAAAATAGAACATTTGTACATGATAGAGAGGAAAATACAACTGATGATAAACAAAATTGCCCATTAGGTACATTAAATTTATTGGTTGAAATGTTTGAACACTTATAGTTTGAACCAAGATTTAAAGGTAATCCAAAATTTTGGAGAGTGTAAGAATATTAGTTACAGCTCAATGAGAAATAATATTGATATTCTAGAGTAAATTTTAGGCAGGTATTGTATATAAATCATTATCTATGACATACTCTTTATGAATTGGTTGTAGTAAAATGCTCTTATTAAGTTAAACTGTCCTTAATTATGGACCATTTCATATAAATACATTTAGATATAATTAAGAATACTTTGACTTAATAAGTGCATTTGACTACAACCCAACTTTATTACACATTCTTTAATAAACTATTCCTATATTCTAGAGCCTCTAACCAAAAGCATATAAAAATAATTCATTTCTTTTCTATATCATTTCTGAATGGTTTTATATTACTATAAATATGCCAGATATATATGTATATACATATAAATAGTTTTACATTAATAGTAGGCAAATTATTTTATGTATGTGGGATTTATTAAAGCAAATATTTTCTCTAATGATAGGTTTGATTTTGAAAGAGTAATAGAGAAATATTGGACTGTAAAATTTACTGGTTCCCAAAGTTTTCAACCAAGAATTTTGAACTTCAGAATTAGGGGTAATTTTGTTTATGATCATTGGGAATGTACATTTAATTTATCGCCCATTTTCTTATCCCTTAAGGATTTGCAATTGTTTATATCGATTATATAAGCTTTTACAAAATAGTCTTAATATATATCAGTTTTTAAGTTGAAACATATAATACTACAGGCTTCTCCCCTAGCCTCTAGGGGCTATTCCCCAAGAGGTAATTAAAAAAAACATTAGGTACGTGCCTTAAAAAATTATGTGAGTATCGAAATAATTACATCTTCTATCACCTAACCAGTCGAACAAAATTGCGAATGGGTCGCAAATTTTTGCAAATTCGCAAAATTCACAAAAATTCTTTTAAAAAATTGGGGGGGGGGGGGATTTTTTGTTTTTAGTTGAAGAGTAATATCCAGTTACCGAGATCTTAAAGGACGGACGGAGAGACATCATTCTACTTTGTATTATAGATATCTTATTACAAACCGTTTCTAGTGGAAAGTAAAAAAGAAAAATCATAGAATTAACGCCAATTTGATAATTTTTGGTTGTTTTCTTCCTTGTTTGAAAAATATATCAATGATGTAGTAGCACAATTAATAAACAAATAAACAATTTATGTTAAAAATTCTTTTGATTTTAATTCCTCAAACGAACCGCGAATGTGTGAAAATACAAGGATGATAACATTCATAAGTAATGCAATAATGATATAAAATTTTGACAGTTAAAGTCAATAAATCATATTTATATTTGTCATAATATTCAATTTGTACATACTTAAACAGGATGTCAATATCCAAATTTTAACATAATTTGGGCTTTGTCCAAAGTAAGCATGAAAAGTTTTAATACCATAAAATTATTTTGTAATCAATTATTAAGTATGGCTTAGAAACCGCTTAATATCCTCTGAATTAGAACCGGTTCTTTGTCATATTGAATGAAACATATATAGCATTGTATTATAGACAATTTTCCACGAATGTTAACATAAGAAATTACACACAAGCTGTCTATATTACAATTACATAAATAACTATTTCTTTCTACATATTAGTCAGGTTTATTTAACAAAATAGTGCTTTAAAAAATACTAGCGGCTTCGCCCCTAGCCTCTAGGGGCTTTGTCCCAAGAGGTTTGATCAACCTAATTTTTCGTATTTTAGATTTAAAAAGAAAAAGTAAAAAAAAAATATTTTTTTTTTGGGGGGGGGGGTTCATTTTTTGGGGGGGTTGGGGGTGTCCCACCCCCCAAGAAAATAGCTTAAAACCATCACAGGACCAATAGGTATATTTCCTGAAGAGTAAAGCCCAATCGGTTCAGTGGTTACTGAGATCTTAAGCTTCAGACGGACAGACAGACGGACAGACAGACAGACGGACAGACAGACAGACAGACATCGTTCTACTTTGTATTATAGATAAAAAAAATATAAAAAGTACATACATAATTCTATTTATAACATGTTATTTTTTTACTTGAAATAAAAAGAAGGGGGGACAATTGACATTTTCAAGTATATGTTGGATAAACATTGTGCAGTGTCACTAGAGGTTTTTATAAACATAGTCTTAACAAATAGTAATATAATACTTTTTATTTATTTTTATTATAATTTATTTTCAATTATTTCTTAAAATAAATGCAAAAGAAACTTCAAAAAGCGCAGCAATAACCATTTGCTAACTAATAGGCTAAATTTTAGGGAGGGAGGGGATATTGTGCTGTTTATTACACTAGTCTCCAACGTTTCATAACAATGTTTTCTTATTCATAGGCCTAACAACTTTCAGGACTTTTATGGAATTTTGATTGGTTGGTTCATTAAATAGATAGTCCAAAGGTTGTAATTGTAATCTACAGAAGGGGTAATTTTGTGGATCATCATTGGGGATGTTCATCATTTATCTACAAGTGTCTTATACCGTTAATTCTCTCGTTGTTTTTAGAATTCTTTTGGCAGAGGTTGTATATAAATCACTGAATTTCATAAACTCCTTAGAATTGTCAAAGTGAATATATTTATATATGATATTTTCTAGTATGGTTCGAAACCGATTAATACCCTCTGGATTAGAACCAGTTCTCAGACATACTGAAAATAATATCTCTCATCGTAATAGAGACATTTTTCCACGAATATTAAAACAAAATCATATAATTAATACTATTTTTGTTAACCCGTGCCTTTGTCGGGGCTAACAAAACTGGTTCCAATGTTATATTTTTTCATTTCGATAACCGCGGAAAGCTGTCTATAATACGAAGCAATAGTTTACTATTACCATTTAAAAAGTTGAGATTCATATTAATAATAAGGCTTAGCATCTTAATCTTATTACATTTACATATTAATATGATAATGTCTTCATAGCTTTATAGTAATGGATTAGACAAAGAAAAATAAAAAAAATAAAACATTATTAATATATATTTCTCGTATACATTCGAAGCCCATTAATATCCGGTTGATTAGAATCAGTTCTAATCCATACGAAAAAATTATGTCTAGCATCGTATTATATCCAGTTTTCTACGAATATAAAAATGTACCATCATAAGATTAAAACCAGATTTTTAGCCTGTGCCTTCGGCACCTCGGTGCTAATCTTATGATTGTACATTTTCATATATTCGTAGAAAACTGGATGCTAGACATAATTTTTCGTATGGCTGAGAACCGGTTTTAATCCACCGGATATTTATCGGTTTCTGATGAATACGAGAATAGTTATTTCTCGCATCGTATTATAAACGGCTTTCCGCGGATATAGAATGTACAATTATAAGATTAAAACTAGTTTTTTTAGCCCCGAGATGCCGCAGCCATCAGCTAAAAAAAAACTAGTTTTAATCTTATGATTGTACATTTTTATATTCGTAGAAAACTGGATATAATACGATGCTAGACATAGTTTTTTCGTATGGATGAGAACCGGTTCCTATCCACCGGATTCGAATGAATACGAGAAAAGTTATTATTTCAATTTCAACATATCATTTTCGAAGAATTTTATTTTGAATTATGATGCATCGTACAATTAGGCATCAATTTTAGCAAGAATATAATAGATTTTTACAAAAGAATTAATATATAAAAAAAAGAGAGTTGAAAGTAGAAAAAGAGCGAAAATGTTTTATTTTATTTTAATTTACAGAGTGAAAATAGAAGGGGGAAAGTTTTAGCTTTAAATTGAAAAAGAAAAAAGTTATTTTTGTAAATTACACCGTCGTTGTGCCAAAATCAATAATCTAACACAGAAAAACATAATTTTTTCATAATTATTCAATTCTGGCTGTCTGACATCTAAAGGGATTAGACAATTGCCAATAAACCGATCTACATTCCTAATGATAATACATAAAATTACCCCATCTGTAGATTACAATTAGTGGTTTAAATCTTAATACATTAACCTAATGAACAAATCAATAAAAATCTAATGAAAGACCCCAAAGTTGTAATGCCAACAAAGTTATTATGAAACTTTGTTGACTATAATAAACAGCCCAATGTCCCCTCCCTCCATGTGTCTGTCTATCTATTTGTATTTTGTTCTATGTTGGTGTTTACTTGTCTTTGCATTGTCCAACATGTAAGCAATGCATATATTCGTGGAGGGGGGAATTGTTCACGAAAAAAAAACAAGGACGATAGCGTCAAATACATTAAAGTGTGGGGGGACAAAGTATCTCAAAAATCAGCCATATGACGTCATAAAAATGAGGGAGCTGAGAGGAGAAATGGGAAAGAAAACTAATAAAAAGATAATCTCTCATTTTTATGACGTTACAGGGCTGATTTTTGAAACACTTGTCCACCTAAATTAAAGTTTATAAAATTAAAGAAAATCGACTATTTTAAAGCGTTTGATACTATTATCTAGGGTTTGCTCCTAATACAAATTTAGTAGATACTTAGTCAACAAAATTAGAAAACGAAATTGTTAACAAAAATTTCCTCCATAATTACTGTATAATACTTTATTTCTTCTGTTTTTGCTACATTACTTTTTGAGTTGGACATGATTGTCCTTGTGACTTCTTATTTCTGTTCTTACATACATATTGACATCTAACAAATACTCATTTAGTTATTTAGTCTGTGTGTTTTTTTAATGTGCTTACACTTTCTTTAAGCAGCAAATCTACTCTGTAATATGTATCTTAAGTTTGTTGTAATGTTGAAATATGATTTAATTCTAAACAATTAATGTATTTTAATTTTATGTATCTTTCTATAGACAAGGAATTTGGGTTTATATTCTTTCTCTTTCTTTCCTGCAATTATTACAGGCTGCCTAGGCAAAATTTAGCACTTTTTGCATGGCTGAGAATACCTCTGCAATGACTGCAGAACTCTTCGTACCTTAAACTAACTTTAAAATATCAACGAAGTATATTTTTTTCTCAGAAAGTTTATTTGTAATTCAATTGGAAAATATATTATGAATGTTTTGGAACTTTTGGATGTATGCATTCTTGCCCTCTTCCTTTTTTTCTTTCTCATTTTACACTTTAAGCACTTAGCACTTAGCCTTTTTAGTGTAATATAATATCAACAAACAATTTAGTCTTGAATATGCTTAAAACCAGGGCTCGGCAGCCGTGCGTTGACCGCCAGTAAGCTTTAGGGAAATTATCCTTTTACAATTTTATAATTCACCTGGATGTCTAAACCTTACAAAAATAAGGCAATCCCTTTAAAAAAAGGTTTAAATTTGAGGCTGTCTGACGGCTGACGCGCAGCTTCAAAGTCCTAGAACCTTTCAATTAGATATTTTTTTAATTTGGGGGTGGTTTATTATTTTCTAGTGTTGATTTTACTTGAGATGGTGGTGGTAACCTCCTCAAAATAGTTATCAAACTTACCAGGACCTATGAGAAGCTACAATGTAAAGGAGCACCATATCGGTTAAGTGGTTATTAAGGTTCTTCTAGCCATAACCAGTTACTTTATTATAGGGATGGTTTACAACTATTGTATTGTTTGCAGACGTACATACATTTAGTAAAGAGTAGCTTCACTACTAAAATAACAGACAAATTTGCACACAAAAAATGTGCCAACCACTATAAACATCCTAAAAATTCAAATTTAAAACTTTTGCTAAAATATTATTTGCCTCTCTCGCTACAAAAACAAAATAAAGTAGAATTTGTTGCGACAATAACTACTACACTAATATGTAAGGATTATATTTATACCTAGCTTAAGTAAATAGATTGTTAAATAGATAAAAAAGATAAATAGATAAAGTTTCCTAGCAGACTACTAATTTAAATTTAGGTTAAAAGTAGATAAAGTGATAGACTCAAGGATTTAAAATATTAAGATTTACAATTTTAAACTTAGATAGATAGATAGATGGAGAAAGATAGAAAGTAAAATCTAAATAGGTAGATAGAATGAGACTACTAATGCACAAATCTGAACTAAATTGAATTGAAAACTAAATAAAAACAATTTTTATCCCTCCCCCCCCCCCCTCTCTATCTCTCTTCACTATTTTCCCCTTTCCTTTTCTGAATATACTATTTTGATAATCAAAAAGAGAACGAAAAGGGCTAATTCTAAAAGATGTATTTTTAAAGTTTAGCTTTTCAGGACTCATATTTAAATATCACCTTTTCTGCTTAGTTGGTAAATTTGTTAATTTACATTAAAAATTATTAATTTCTGACAAACGTTTTGCAATATTTATTTAGCAACTTATAACTTAAATTTTTAAAATAAAAGTAGCATATTTTGATATAGTTTTAAATCAGAGAGAGAGATAGAGGTGAAAATGCGCTGTATATTACACTAGTCCCCAAAGTTATATGGTAACGTTTTCTCATTCGTTGGCTTAACAACTAAGGGGTTTTCAGTGAATGTTGATTGATTAGTTTATTAAGTTGAGTGTTCAAACGTTGTAACCAATAATTTTAATTTAAAAAAGGGTTTATTTTGTGTATCATCATTGGGGATGTACATCAATTTACCGGCCATTGTCCTATCCCTTTAGATCCCTGGTATTAAATATCTACAGTGAGCAAACCTTTTAATGGGCCATCCTCTTTGAAACTATTCAAAAGTGTAAACCTTTCATGAAAAGGGAAATTAGAATTTCTACATTTTTCTCTTCCTTTCTCTTTTAACTTTCGTTTACAATATCTTGTCTATCTTTCTATCTACATATCTATCATTTCTGCAACTATCTATCCTTTTCTTTACAAATATTATTTTAGGAAAATAAGTTTATTGTTTCTCATAAATTACTAACTCATAAATTAATGTCCGTAGGTCCTTTTTAAGGATAAAATGTGATTTACTTGGCTGCTCTCCTATCAAATAAAGTAGTAAGGGTTTTTGTCTGATGCTTTAGATCTCATTAACTACTGAACCAATTTTAGGTAAGCTTTACAGAGGTCCTATGATGGCTTGGACTATTTTATTTTCAGATTTATGTCCTGTGATGGTTTTTAGCTATTTTTCTCTGTCCTTCCTTGCCATTCGAGTATAGAGCCTCTAGATGCTAGAGGCTTAGCCGCTTGTAATATATGTAAAGAAATGTATTTTTTTGGTTTAGTTTCTATTAGCCTTATCCTTATTCTATGTTGTATCTCAGTCACTATTTCAGATAGATTACTTTGATATTCATTTCTATGCCTAGAAAAATTATAAAAGTCTTTTTGATTTTCTCGTTTATAATCATTTCTTTATCAAATTATGAATCCACATTTTTTTTATAAATTAATTATGATTACTTTGGTCTGGTGGATAATGGTGCTCATACCAACCAGGAAAACCCAGGGTTCTAAAGGGTTAAGAGAATGGCCGATAGATTGATGTAAATTCTCAATGATGATACACAAAATTACACCCATTATAAATCAAAATTAGTGGTTGAAACGTGTGAACACTCAACTTAATAAACCAACCAATCAAATTTAATAGAAGTCCCCAAAGTTCTTAAGCCAACGAATAAGAAAATGTGAATGTAAAACTTAGGGGACTAGTGTATTAATAAACATTGTCCAATCTCTCTGGAATTAGGTACAGTTTGTTTGGCCCCGAAATGACACGAAATTTTGAGGGACCACCATATAGGTAAATGCTTTACATACAACATAAACTAGTTGCAAATTAGTTGTGCTATTAATAAAACAGATATTTTGCTAAATTATGTGCATGCACAGTATAATTAAATAAAGTTCTATTCCCCCTTCTCCTAGTTTAGACTTCTTAAATCTGTTTTCTTTTAAATAGCTTTATATTTCATTTTAAACAAGGGGATATGACAATAGTTGATAAATTAAACCTTCTTAAAGTGACGTAGAGTAAGCTAAGCAGAATTAGATTTGTTTGAGGCATTTTAACTAAAATTAAGCTTAAACGATATTTTTATATGAAAATATTTGTACGACTTTTTAAGATGATACAAATAATATCCTAATTGTGAAAACTAACTCTCTATAATTAAATCCTAAAAATGAAATTGTGTCCTTATATGGTATTCCGTATTTAAGCAATTTTACAACAAATTTATGTAAAATTTTGTTTAGACTTATAAATTAAGTTTTTGCTAATTAAGTTTAAACACTTACAAGTGTTATTGCTTGTTTGTCCTTTCCTCTGACTTTTTAGCTTGCTTTTATGGTTGCTGTCATCCTTGTTTTGTTACATTTAATATCTGAAGTTATTTCTTGTCAGTTCTGGATATAGTTCTTGGTAAAAATAAAAATATTTTTACATCATATACCATGTATAGTAAATAGGTCATATAAAAAAAAGAAAAAACATGTCTTTAATTCTTTATAAAAAAAAAGATAAAAAATATCCATATAATTATGACTTCCATTGAATTAATACATCGTTTATATGAAAGATAATAGGCTAAACACATTTGATGTACGGACAGACATATAAGTACAACAGTTATAGAGTAGCTTCGCTACTAAAAATATATGAATAAATATTATTTCATTCAACTTAATATATTTTTGTAAAAGATATGACAACTTGATTCAATTAAATTATTTGACAAAACGTCAAAAGTCAACGAAAATCGGGGAAGTGGATAAAAAATCTATTAAAACAATCCTAAACAAATATTCTATTTTAAAACACAAAAAGGAAATTATACTACAATATGGATTCGAAACCAATCAAAATTCACTGGATTAGAACCGGTTCTCAGCCATACTGAAAAATAATGTAAAGCATCGTGATAAAGAAATTTATAATCTTTAATATCTGCGGAAAGTTGTCTATAATACGATGCGAAAAATAACTATTAATTTATTTTTCTTAACAATCTCAGAGTTTAGGTTGATACCTTTCTAAAAAGATTTAAATTGGTCATTTTTAAAAGCGAAGCTTTTCTGTAATTAGGGTCGGTCCGTCCGGATGTCCGTCCGTCCGTAATGGATAGCTTTATCCGTTAATTTATGCATGTTAGAATTGTCCTATCGATTTCAAATTTTGCATGGTGAATCCTTTAGTAGCTAGGTACGATTTAGAAAGTGTAGCAGCTCTTTAATCATTACCAAAATGTCCGTACGTCCATTTTAAACATGTTGATTTTTTTACTTTTTTAACAAAAAATTTTTATGTGATCTAATCATCGGATTGATCTGATTTTTGGTATATTGATTCCTGGGACAATTATTATGATAATTAAGTTCTAACACTATACTTGTTTTTTTTTTTTTTTAAAACAATTTAGTTCATGAACAGTACAATTCTAACAAACCTTAATTAACAACTGATCTACCCTAAGTGTAGCCAAGCTTCGCTTTTAAAAATAAAATAAAGTTCTTGGTGTTTTAAAGGATTTGTGTAACATTTAATTTTATCTTGAGTTGTAAAATAAAATTATCTTGATAGACATGATGGAAGGGAAAGGACAATGATAATCTACAACAACTTTTTCACCCAAAATACGTAAGACAAAATTTGATAACTAATGTTGGCAGAGGTGTAGCCGGGAAAATTGACTGGAAATGTCACTGGTACCCAAGTTTTCTTTGTTGGCTTTAAAACTTTGGGTACCTAGATTGGTTGGTTCCCAACTAGAAATCTCAAAACTTTTAACAAATATCTTAAATCTACAGAAGGGGGTAATTTTGTTCATCATAATTGAAAGTACATAAATTTATTGTCCATTGTCTTATCCTTTAAGATCTTTAAATATTTTATAGCAGATTTAATCTATTGTCATTTGTCCCATCCCTTTTTCTCAGCTAGCCTGCTGAGTCAGTTTCATTATCTTGATAATTCTTAAAAACTACCAAGGCAATTAGATTTTTTTAGTGTACTTTCAATTCAACAAATTTCATACAAAAATTAAAAAAAATATCTTACATTTCTTGATGTTATAAATCCATCACAAAATAAATAAACAAAGGTTGGTTTTATTTAATTTTGCAGCTGTCTATAGAATCCTAGCAAAATAGGGATGGGTGTCACTGCTTTTGGACTATCTATTCTATTGACGTCAGGAAATTTCCTATACCCCATCTCTTTTATGGGGGATTACTTTCCCCCCTTCCATTTCCCTTTCCCTCTACTATGGCGTTAATAGAATAGGCCAAAAGCTGTGACATCTATCCTCATTTTCTGGGGCAATAAACACAGCTACTTAATTCCATTACCCAATAAAAAATTTCTTAGCTACAAAAGAAACGATCAAATTTCCTGTTGTGATAAAACACTGAATTTTGTCCCGCCCCTCACATACTAAATCTTAGGATTAGTTCTTTAATGTAGATGATACTATATAAGAGAGAGAGTAATAAAACTAAAGTCTCTAGTTTAATTAGTTGCGCACCTACTCCATAACTAGTGTATGTCAGTAAATGGTCTTGTTTGCTTAAATGAAAATTACATAGCTGCTATGTAAGATGGAACAACAGATCTATTGTATAGATGTAAATACAGAAAACTACCTCCCTCTTTTGTCTACTTCTAAATTATTTTCTGCGACTTGGCTGTGTTGATATAAGCGATATCATTAGTTGATTTTCAATTTATTTAAACTCTTTTCTCCCTCTAGTGTTTTACTCTAATGATAGAACTGTGATTTTTTTGTGTATAGATCACCATAATATAAATTAAGTCCTTAGTATGACTTTAATTATAGACTAGATATTTACATATATTGGATATAGAATATACGTGGATATTATGACAGGAGAAAAGCTGTCCTCAATCTAGGTTGCTAACCTATAACTCATTTCTTTGTCAGTTAGTTCATATAGTAGAAGGAGAGGAGATGGCGTAAAAAGGGTGATGAATGAATAGAACAATAAAAAATCCCACACAAAAATCCACTAGAAATTTAATCCAGACTGACCTTATTAAAATCAATTATATTAACTAACATATGTGAGCCAAATAATCATGACTATTGATTTTCATTTTGTAGAAATTAATGAGAATCGGTTGTTAACATTTTTCTTTTAATCTTAAAGCCTATTTTTTAAATCCTAATTGTTTGGTTCAAACTTGGAATGTCCAAAATGTTCTACCAATTATTTAATTTTAAAGAATGTGTAATTTGTATCATATTCATTATAAATCAATGCTTATAATTAGAAGGGACTATGGGATATTCATTTCACTAGTCCCCAATTTTTTTTAGTAACGTTTTTCTTATTCGTTGACTTAACAACTTTGGGAATTTTAGAATATTTTACTTGGTTTGGATCATTAAATCGAGTGTTCAAACGTTTCAACCATTAATATTATAATCTGCAGATGGAGTAAATTTGTGTATCATCATTGGAGATGTACATCAATTATCGGCCAGTGTCTTATCCCTTTAGATCCCTGCATATTTGTCTTCAAGACGTTGACCATGATCATAAAATTAATAAAGCAAATAATTTAAACAACTTGTATCATATAACAAGCGGATTCGCTTCCTAGAGGCCTCTAGAGACACTTTAGGAAAGTGGATTTGAATCCCAATATCATTTTTTTAAATTTCGATTTCCAAAAAAAAGGAGAAAAATTTTGTTTTTGTTTCAGTTTAATTTTTTTTGTGGGGGGGTTAATTTTTTGTGCGATTTCTCTTGGGAGGGTGGTGGTACCCTCCATCTAACCTCCCCGGGACCTTTGAGAAGCTATCCTGTTAAGGGGAACCCAATCACTTCAGTTATTAGCGAGATCCTTTGGTACAGACAAACAAACGAACTTCTTTTACTTTATTAAAAGGATTTTCCTAAAATTTAATATAATTTGTTTATATTAGCTGCGCTAACAATAATTTTTTTTACTTGTTGAATTTGTAATGTTATCACCGCGATGTCTTTTCACCAAATGCCGCCGTTACAAGATTTATGAATTTTTCTGCGCTCACAATTTTTAATAAATTCATAACTTCTTAGTTAGGCATGTAGCGATTATTTTGCGCATAAATATTTTCAAAAGTAAGGCTTTTTTATAATTATGTTCGGTCAGTCCGTACGCCCCTTAGACATGTAAAGATTGTCAAATCAATTTCCTACTTTACAAGATTGATTGTGTCTTTGAAAATCAACCATTAGAGTCGGGAATATAAACAAAAGCAAGTCGCTACAAAAGAGCATAACGCTATTTGCTAACTGCTGAGAAAGGTCCCCAACTGGTGGATCCAGGTAGTTGTCTGGTTATACATCTATATTATACATCAACCATTAGCGTCCAGAATATTAACACAAACAAGCATAACGCCAACGAGTGGATCCAGGTAGTTGTCTGTTCATGCATTTATATTTATAGATTTATTTGTGAAACGAATATCTATCGGAAGCCTATTGTTTATGGTTTATTACACACTACTCTTCTTCAATTTCAAGTTGTGCGAAAAAAGCAGCAATTTTATTCAATGAATTTTTTGTTGCATATGGTCAGTTCATATCCATTTTTATTTCGTAAACTGCTTAAATTTAAGTTTTTTTTATGAAAGCTTTGTTTTTGCTTTTTAAAATATTTTACATAAAAATAATTACTTGAACATGAATTGAAATCCACGAAGTTTTATTAGATATGAAAGCAAGTACTAAAAGCTATTTTCTTGCTCCTACAATAAATGTTAAATAAAAACTACCTACCCTAAGTGCCAAGGCTTTTATTTACTTTTGTAGGGACTCGGCTTTGTTTATATTTCCGACGCTATTAGTTGATTTCAAAGACCAAAACAAAATAGGGACAGAGTCCCTACCCTGGGGAGAAAGTTACACATTGTCCATGACCCCTCTATTATTTTACTTTAATCTCAAATTGTTAGGGGGGCAACTATTTTAATTTGACATTAAAGTTTTAGTTTGATCGAATAAAATATGTTAAGAAAAAAAAGAACATTTTCCACTATTTTAAATGAACATAAATCTTAAAATCTTGTGAATTTAAGCAACAATATTCTTGCAAAACAACAAAAAATAGTATAAAAATTTAGTATAAAATTTGAAACATAATGCATAAGTTTGAAGTAGAGTTTATCCACATATGGTGAGTTAAACTAGCTTGTAATAACCCATACATTTACTTAATATGTCTAAAGATGTTATGTCAAATTTTTTTGAGTTGTTTTGAATGGATATTATATGGATACAAAATTATGAATTCATTGTCATGCAATTTGATCAAAGGGAGAGAGAGAATGAGAGAGAGAGAGAAAAAAAAAGAGAAAAAGAAAAAGGAAGAAGGGAGAAAGAAAGAGAGAGACAGAAAAAAATATAAAAACTGAGAGAAGAAAGAGGTAAGAGCTATGTTTAAAAATGAAATAATTGAAGAAAATTGAAGAAAAAAAAACTTTTTGTATAATTTTCGTAACAAGCTAAATTTTTTTTAAAGATGTTCAATTTCGTCTGTAAAACAAGGATAAAAACATCCATAAATAGTGAAGCACCTTAAAAATCATGTACAGACAAACGGACAAAGTGAGTTGTGGTGCAGATATTCAGTGGTCAATAGAAAATAAACTAGAATATGATCACAAAATATACCTTTTTGTAGCATGACCGTCAGACCAACAGACCTATTCAGTATAATTGATTTACGGACCTACAGACAAAGTGAATTATGTAGTTGCTTCGCTGCAGAAAAAGGATTTTAAAAAATTATAAAGATTAGACGAATAAAAATATTACAAAAGTTTTTTTCCAAAGAGTTTAAATTGACTATTTTTACAATTTGAGAATTAATTTTATCTAAAATAACAGAGAATTTTACGTTGGAAAAGAAATAAAATTGGATTTGCTCACATAAAATGGTTTTAAAATCTAATAAAATGAAAAAGGAATATAATACACAATCCCTAAATAGAACTTAATAATTCAAATCATATTATATAAAGTAGTAAGGGTTTTTTTGTTTGAAGCTTAAGATCTCAATAACTACTGAGCCGATTTGGGTTATTTTTTTTAGATATCTTCTCATATGTCATGTAATGGTTTTAGGCTATTTTATTATAAATTTAAGTCTTTGGGTGGTTTAAAGCTATTTTCTAGCCTAATACAGAGCCTCTCTAGATGTGCTAGAGGCGAAACCACTAGGTATTTAGAAAAAAGGTAAAATACTCAATTTGTAAAGTAAAAATCAAAAATGAAAAAAAACGGACATGTAGATCCAGACAGACGAACAGACAAAATAATTTCAAACAAGAGCAATTTTGTCCAGAAGTCTGCAGCAATGAAAAGTTTATATTATGGAGAAAAATATAAATATAACAACATAAAGAAGATTTTAAACATATGTCTCGTGTTCATTAGAAACTGTTTATATATCCGTTTGATTAGAACCGGTTCTCATCCAGACGAAAAAATTATGTCTAGCATCGTATTATATCCAGTTTTCTACGAATAAAAAAAATGTACAATAATAAGATTAAAAAGGTTTACCTTTCAATCTTATAATTTTACATTTTATATCCGCGGAAAGCTGTTTATAATACGATGCGAGAAAAAAATATTAGTAAATTTTATATAAATTATTCGCAAGTTTGAACGCCTATGTTAAGGGAATAAAATTTTCAATACACCAGATAATCATGTACTCTATTAAAGTGGAAATTGTAGCTGACTAAAATAACGATTATATCCATCCCCACCTTTTCTACTGGATGAATGAACTTACCAAAAAATGATATCCATGTTAGCATGCTAAATTTATGACAATTTTTCCCCTGTCATAAAATCCATTCATATTCTACATTCATTGTCAAGGGAAATAAGTTTAGACCTACGGACAGACCCTTATTATAGAGCAGCTTCGCTACTAATATAATGAGACCAAAAACATGAAACAGATTTTTCTCACAATTATATTTTTTATTCTACCCGTAAAAAAGCAGAGAGAGAGATATTGAAACAGGAAAATATTTTTATGTTGGTTGTGCTATCTGCAATTTGTTATTTCATCCTATTTATAAGTATAAGGTTTATTTGATTGTCCTTTAAAATCTCGCTCACAACTGAATCGATTGAGTTCTTAATTTGAGAGAAGCTTCAAGTTTTGTATACGTAATGAGATATCTTTAAAAATTATTCAATTTTAAATTTACGTCTTTGGATGGTTTTAGGATATATATCTTCCTTTCTTTGAATACAAAGACCCTTTGCTATGGACGAAGCCACTATTATTCTATGTAGAAAATCATGCAAAATAATAAAAAGTTGTAATAATAAGTAAACGCTCTGCGTTGACAGGGATCTTAAGGGATAAGAAAATGACCAATAAAATGATGATGCACAAAAATTACCCATCTGTAGCTTACTATTAGTGGTTGAAACATTTGGACACTCAAGTGAATAAACCAACTAATCAAAATCAATAAAAGTCTCCATAATTAATATGCCAACGAATAAGAAAACGCTATTAAAAACTTTAGGGACTAGTGTAATAAAAAGCCGAATGTCCCCTCCCACCCTGCTGTGTTGTAGTATATTGATTAGAATGCGGTGTTTCTCTTTATGAGTATACATCTTTCAGGGAGTAAGAAATATCAAAATTAGATAATAAAATCGATCATTTTAGTTCTAAATAAGAACCTTAAAGAATTTTATAGTAAGATTTAGGACAATTTTGTAATTTTTGAAGATTAGATGAAATATAAAGAAAATATTATGAATTTACTATTTTTTTCAAGCATTGTAAATAAATCACAGAATATGACATAATTTTTGGATAGTTTATTGATATCAGACACCCACTAAACCAACAGATCTATAGTATAGATGTATTTACAGACAACTACCTGTCTTCCTTTTTCAAAGACCTCTTTCGTCTGCTTCTAAATTATTTTCGACTACATGGCTGTGTTTATATAAGCGACACAATTGGTTGATTTTCAATGACCTAATAGAAAAGTTGCACAACTCGGTTGCGATGGGGACATACAGGTATCTTTCTCCCTCTAGTGTTTTACTCTAATACTAAACCAAAAAGGAACGCACTAAAATATTGCTTTAAAAGATTGAAATTTTATATTAGGTTAAAAAATCTCATTGTTTTGTATATTTTATCGAAGAACTCATTTAGAGACATAAAATATTCATAAAAAATTACTTTTAGAGGAGCTAAGCTTAATTTCACCAAAAGAGATTGGGTATAGTCCCTTTCGTGACAACGCCTCTTAAAGGGAATTTCTATTTTCACAGTAGCATTTCTCCTATTTCCAGCCCATGTGGGAAGCTCTAACCATGCCGGGCAATCACCTAACCTAACATAGAATAACTTATCAAAAGCTACTGTGAAAAAACGATAAAAAGCCCCTTAAAAGGCGTTACCACGAGGAGCTATTACCCAAAAGATTTTTTTTACTTTTTTTATTATCCCTTTATGAATGTGTTGATGTATATGTGCTTAAGAAGGGTAATTAAGTTAAGAGAATAATATTATTAATACTTATATTTATTTAATTATTGCGAGGCAATACAATAAGTATTATATAACTATGTAGTTAGTAGCGCAGATACTTTGTAATAAGGTTCTGTCCTTACGTCCGTCTTGACTAGCTGTTTTGTTTGCTGGTGGATTTTATAATATGGAAAGAGGGGATATTAGACACTTTCTTTCATTTGTTGTCATAAAACTTTAGCTACTTCTATTGAACTACAATTGACTGGTTCAAACTAATAGATTCATATTAATTTGCTAAAGGGTTGTGCTTTTTTAATAGTATCAATCGTTAATTTACATTATCTCAATAATATCTATTAATATAAGTTAAATTAGATAAATACTTTTTTTTCATATACCAACCAAACAAGGATGACAACATTCATAAATATACAAATATAGTTGCTTTTTATATTAAATAACCCATACCTAGAAATACATCTACATAAAAGTGATCTTTTTATGTATTCAAATAAGAAAAGTCAAATACTTTTTATATACACTAGAGCATATTTATATTTCTAGTTGGGCAGTTGAACAAAATAATTTCTCTTAATTAAACATTATATTACTTGTTGCTGAGGCCCTAGGCATATAGCGAGTATTGGCTATAATCTTAGAAATGATCATCGTTAAAGCCAATTTAAGTGGGTCCGCTCTCAGACAACGGCACACTGAAAAATCATTTATCATATCGAATTATAGTCACTTTTCTACAAAAATTAAGATAGAAAATCTAGAAAATCATAATATTGATACTAGTTTTGTTAGCTTGGGCCACCAGCTTCCTGGGGCTGACAAATTACAAATTCTATAATTTTTAATCTAAATATCCGAACAAAGCAGTCTCTGATACTAAGCAATAAGTACTAAGTATTTTAACAAAAATATAGGTATGTCATTCTATAAAGTATTTATTTTAATTAATTAAGAATGACTTTTTTAAAGCAAAACTGGTATTATCTTCTCAACTATAGCATTAGTTATTCAGTCTCTCCACATACAGATAATAAATAATTTAATATTTTATTAACAGATGCACAAAAATAACTTTATCCTAAAGAATATTATTATTTATTATGTGGAATAATCGTTCTATCTGCATTAAACTTCATAAACATTTTTTTAAATAGAAGTTTTTTCTGTAATTAGGGTCAGTCCGTTATTACATCTGTCCGTGCGGAAAGGTTAGCTCTTTTCGTTTATTTAGACTTGCTAGAATTGTCCCATTGATTTAAAATGATCATTCCTTTAACAATTAGGTACGATTAAGGTAGAATAGCAACTCTTTAATCATTACCAGAATTAAAGTCCTACAATGTAAGTTTGTCCTTAAGAAATATCCTGTATTTAGCAGTTTTGCAACAAATTTACTTGCATTGTTTTATACCTATGTATTTATATTCTGCTTATTCGGTTCTTACAATTTAAAAATAATACTTATGAGTAATGCATCATATTTCAATGGATTCTGAAATAATCTATAAAGATATTGTGTTTTTTTCCTAAATGTTCATAATTTTGAGAAAGCGAAGCAGCTCTAGTATTAAGGTTTAAAGAATTGTAAACCTGTTAGTAATGTCCATATTGAAATGTAAGTATAGGTTTCTGATTGTAAATAAAGCCACTATGAAATCGAATACGTCAGATAATTATATTGTTAATCTTAATAATACGATAGCCGTGACTAACATTTTTTAGACACTTTGACTTAAACAAAGATTTAATTTATATTGTAAAATTATCTTTAAAAACTTATACATCTTTTATATCTCTACTCCATTTAAAAGTGATTATAACTGACATAAAAATAACTTTCTTTATGAATGTCAACTTTAGGCCTTTCACGTCAAAACTTTTGTTTTTTATCGATTTGCAATTTCAAGGGGTTTTTAATATAGGCATGTTTTTTTAAAGTAATATTTTTGCAGTTGTTAAGTGAACTTCATGGCATTGAAAAATTGGTCATAGCTGACATAATAATACGACAGCATAACGACAGTGTAACTACATTCTTATATTGACATATAACGACAAATTTTATGACATGCCTTAAATAAAGGATGTCATAGCTGTTATTTTAATGACATTTCTAAAGCATTAAAAAAGGTCATTATTAACAATTGAACGAAATGACATAAAAGTTGACTATAAAGCACTAAATAAAGTGATAAAGGCTGACTTATTATCGACATAAGGTTATTTTTGTTTTTTAAACATTATATAAAAGTGTAAATAATTTACATATTAAAGACAATATGCTTCAAAAGTTTTGGAGATACAGAAAGTGTCATGTGTGACGTCATAAAAAACGTCTAAAAGGGATGGACGAGAGGAGACATGGGAAAGGAAAACCCCTAAAAATATGTGAATTTTTAAGACGTCACACATGACACATGACACTTTTAACAGAATTAGCTTTTATGTATATTGTCAACCTATAGAATATTATGTAATCCATAGCAGTATGTTTAGCTTATGTAGTAATATATCTTTTTCTGACTTATACTAGGCAGGGAGGGGACATTGGACTGGAAATTATACTTGTACCCAAAAAGTTATACACTTATAGTCATTGGTTGGCTTTGAAACATTTGGTACTTTTGATATAATTTGGTACTAACTTTTTATTTACAAATCTACCAATAGGGAAATTTTGACTATCATAATTTAAATGTACATAAATCTAATGCCCAACGTCTTATCCCTTGTGATCCCTGAATTAATACTCATGACATTGTATATGTGTATTTATATCTATATACATAATATATATATCTGTATCCACAACATTTAATGATCTTGAGAAAAAACTTCACTATCAGAACAACTAAATTTATCACTTTTTGACAGAAAAAGAAAAAGATTAGAAGAGAGATAGAGATATTAGTATTGTTTTTTTTTGTCCTTTTATTATAGATTGATAAAAAAGAGGAAAAATTTGAGAAAAAAATTAAAATGTAAAAACAGCGCGAAATCTGATCACATACAAGGCATATTGGAGTTGTGAGTGTGTGTTTTTGTGTGTTCACACAGACTACACTAAGCATTACACACACACACACACACACACATACACTAAGTATAATATATCTCTCTCCCTCCCTATCTCTCTCTCTATCTATCTATCTATGTTAACACAACAAAAGTCCAGCAATCGGCCTCTGCGAACGGCCGGCTGTAGAAAACTGACTTAGTAGATCTTCGAGGCTTTTACCCCCCTGTCTCCCCACTCCCCGAAAATCCCCATATAAGGGGAAAAAGACATAATGTTTGTCATGGGACAAAATGGGGGAGGGGTAAAGTTGGGGGCAAGGGGTATGGAGGACAAATGTCTCTAAAATTTTTCAGGGAAGGTTTATACAGAATGATGGGTATACTATAACACCCCCCCCCCCTCCATTCCTATTATCTATCTTTCTGTGAGTATCTATCTATCTATCTGTTTCTCTCGGAGAATCATGGTAAGGGCAATTGTAATACTTGTGTATATATCCTGATATGCCTAAACTAGAGAGGATGGGGGGGGGGGAGAGAGGGGGAAGCTTCCCTGAAAAAAAGGGAATTGTAATTGTTGGAATAAAAAGGGCCATAGAGAAATGAGAGGTAGGGGTGGCAGGGAAAGGGAAGTGGGGCCCAATTCTTAGGACATACCCACTTACCCATCCACGCTTACCCACTCACGGTGCTGTAACAAAACTGCTAAACATATTATTTTCAGGGTCAATGGGAAGCTTTTTATGGAGCCTATAAAAAATTACGTCATTTGTAACCTCATTTTTTTTATAGGCACTGTTAACAGCTTCAAACTGCCTGACATATTATTTTCTTGGTCAATCATAGATTTTCTAAAAAATATCTAATAAATGTATAAGAATATATGTATAACCCAAAAACTACCTGGTTCCAGTGGTGAGGACTTTTTTCGTCTGCTAGCATATTGCTCTCTAGTTTTGTAGCGGCTTAGGTGTGTTAATATTTACAAATACATTGGCTGATATTCAAAGACCCAATTGAAACTCGGCACAGGTTCTCCATCTCCCTTAAACATACAATTAATCATCCCTTTGCCCCCTCTATTCTTTTTAATTAATTCTTAGCTAAGCATTCTGGCAGAGTAAAATTATCATCAATTTGTCTGTTCTGATAAATTTTCTAAACAGATTTGCCTTGCTGTGGGTTTTTTTGTTTTCTGACAATTTAGTATTTTTTATTTTATTGTTGATGTGCTTTTCATGGTTTTGATTATCCTTGTTATGAAGCATATGCTGCGAAATTTCTGCATATGTATCAAAATTTTGTTAATTGATTTATTATTATTGCTGCACTTTTTGGCTTTACAGTCTATAGTATTACAAGAATTAGTCTACATAGTTAATTAATGCTCTATAGTGATTTGTATCATGGGCTTCTGAAAGAACAAGATAACATCTGGGTTAAAAATATTACTCAAAAATGAAATTATGAAAGACCTAGACTAAAGACTTTTCTTCAAAGCTTATTAATTGTATCAAAATTGTGTTTGATTTCATTGAATATTTAACCCATTAGTGCCGAACCGGGTTTAAAACCAGAAAATGTAAAAAAAAAACGGTTTCCGGCTTCATAATTGCATCATTCTCAGTATGAATCCCCCCTCTACTACCCTGGCTTTCATTTCCCCCTGGAGCAGGCAGTTTTGCTTACTTCCGTTTGTCGGTATAGATCAACAAAGTTTGAAAATCATGAAAATTCAAAATACCCCATCTAACTTTTTGTTTTTATAGTAAAGTTGCTGATTTTTTTCGTTAAATCTAAAGTTTATTGACAAGTACATCTATTTGTGAATTCGTTTTATTTAAATTATTATTTTTTATATGATTTTTTTATCGTTTTTTTACGCCCTATATAGGCCCGGTTCGGCATTTCCATTTGGAGTCTGAAATTTTTATTACCCGGTTTCACTAATAGATTTTTTTTGACAACAACAACAACAAAACAGGGTTTTTTTACCCAAAATCGCTGGCTAAACACGAAATTTGAAATAAATCACTTCGTATGATACTTGTAGCTCTATAGATTACATGAGGTTGTGTAGTTTTCAATTACGGATCGTATCAAAGTTCTAAAAAGTGTTCATCTCACTATTGGCATTCAAAAATTACATTTTTCGATTTTTGGTCAAAATAACCGGGTTTTTACAGGAAAACCAGGTTTTAATGCCGGGGGAAAGCACCAAAAACGGGTAATAATGCCTGGTTGGTATTTATGGCTGAGCCGAACCAGGTTTTTTTGCAACTTTCCTGTGCACGCCACTAGAGCAAAACAAAAAAATACAAATTCCGTTTTGACCATTATAAAGCTTCCCTGAAGCTTTCAGCTCGATCGGCCCATAAAAGTGGCGCTCGGCACTAATGGGTTAATATAGCTGTGTTACTTGGCTTTATAGTCCATAGTATTACAAGCTGAAAAAAAGCTATTGAAATTTAGGGTGTTAGCGAGGGGACAATGACCATTTAATTTAATTTGAGAGTTCTCAATTTAAAGGCAAAGAAAGCAATATTTATCCAGAAAATTTGGAGAAAATAGTAAAGTGTTTAAGCATTTACTTGAAAATTAGGTTACCAGTACATCACAATGTAGTAAACATTTTGTGATTAATCACTAGAAAAATTGTCCTTTAAACTTTGTCATCCCTTCTCCTATGTTATCAACTGCCACCTAAATTCAATATAATACATTAGGGTTCTTACATTGTTTATTACATAAATATCACAGTAGAGATTCTATAAATGAAATGATATTTTCTTGGAAATAAATATTTGTTAGAAACAGCTGCAATAATTTTATCAAATATAAATTTTTTTGTCTGCTAGAAATTATTGATTTTTGTTTGCCAGGAATATAACAAATTCAGTGGCAAATGCGCGTTCGTACCCAAAGTACCCAAAATCTTGCTAAATTCTTCACGATCACTTTGGGCTGGTACCTAATGTTTAAGACCCCTAATAATTAAATATTCATTCTATTGTCCCCTCCCTTACTCCCTGATTGAAATTGCTGAAATATTAAATTTTTATTCTGGTTATTTGCTGGATTAAGGAAACACCTAATCTTTATCCACTACCTTCCCAAAAGAGGAATATAAAATGGCTTCAAAAGTCATTTTCTTAAAGAAATCACAGCAATGTTTTAGGCCTTTTTGTACTGTGATTTCAAAGTACTTTTGTGGTTTTGGATGTCTTGGAGTCGAACATACACTAGGCAAGGATAAATCAAGCATTTGTAAACACACACACTCACACACACACACATGCTACACACACACATATACACACAATCAGACTACCCAATTAAACAAATAATAAACACTGAAAGACAGACAAACATAAGGACTCTGTGTATTGTAAGTATGTGTGTGTGTGTGTGTGTGTGTGTGTGCGTGTGTGCGTGTGTGTGTAAGTACAATAATTAAGGACAATAATTATATGAATAAGTTTTACACACAAACCCACACACACACACACACATATGCACAGAAAATAGTAGAAAGGTCTCTTATTGTCCCCTTTCCTACTTATTGCTTGGTTCTAAGTAATAGGGTGTTCGTGTGTTCCAGCAATATTATAAATAGAAACAAATTAAAAAAAACTGACTTGGTAAAAAAATGGTGAAACTTTTCTTACATTTTAAATGTTCCAATTTAAGAATCATGTATATCAGGGAATTAAAGGGATAAGACAATAGACATTAGAATGATGTACACCCAGAACAATAAAATAAAAAATATTTTCACACCTGTAGATTAAACCTATTCGGGAAAAAGTTTGAACATTTTTGGTTTTTATTTGATTAATGTTTCCAAAGTTTTGAAGCCAACGAATGAGAGAATATATTCATCAATCTTTGGTTACTAGTAAACTTTAAGTAAAATGTCCCATCCTAGCTGATTTACCAATGTTGCAAGAAAAAAAACAATTTTTTCTAAGCTTTTTAAAGAGCCTATAAAAAATGACATCATACCGGCCTACCATTGGTCAATTAAAATGTATACTGGCCTGCCATTGGTAATTTTGTCTGTGTATTGGCCAAACATTGGTCATTTGTATTGTGTGACGTAATTTTAATGGGCACTATAAAGAGCTTCTTTTATTTGTATTATTGTAGGGTCACCCTTAATAATATTGCCAAGTTGCAATTAATCCCTCTTTCTACCACAAAAGTTATTTAAACTTACTCATTTGAATTATTATTACTATGTAGAAACGGAGCTGCTCTATAAGTTACTGTGTCAGTATGTATGTCTCTATGGTAAAAAAACCCTTAAAATATAAATAGTCTGTAACAGAAGTTACTTAAATTTACTCTTTTAAATTATTATTACTATGTAGAAGCGAAGCTACACTTTTAGTATAAGTACGTATGTCTAAAAAGACGAACCCCAATCTGTCCTACTTTGAGAAAGACGATTCCAGTGACGTCATATACGTTTCGGGAAAGAAAAAGGGAAGGGGGGAAGAAAATCTCTTCAAAAGAGATGGGAGAAAAGAGAAGAGATTTTCTTTCCCCCTTCCCTAAACGTATTTGACGTCACTGGAATCGTCTTTCTCAAAGTAGGACAGATCGGGGTTCGTCTCTAAAAAATCTATAAAAAAAAATAATTTGTCATATAATTTATATAATCTTACTCATTTAAATTATTAGTACTATGTAGAAGCGAATCTAAACTTTTATTCGTAGTGTAAGTACGTATAACAATAACACTATGGTAAAAAAATCTAAAAGTATAATTAGTTTGTAACAGAAGTTATTTAAACCTACTCATTTAAATTTTTTATTGCTATTTAGATGCGAAGCTACTCTATAAATCTTTTCGTTAGTCATTTGATCTCTATGGTAAACAAGGATGACAACATCCATAAGTAGCGAAGCATAAAAATCTTCGATGGGAATACGTACAGGTAGATTTAAAAGGTTTTTACTAAAATCAAGAATATATTTATTGGATAAAATAAACATGAAACCTTGTTTTATTTTGCATGATGACGATGGTCAAAGTAAATTATATTAAAGATGCTCATAACAATGGGAAAAATTATTTTGATACTGATATCCCATAAAAGTTTGAAAATTGCATCAAAATAAACAAAGATATGAAAAAATATGTAAAATATATAAAAATAGCCAAAAACCTGATAAAAGGCAGTCTGGCCGTCATGGTTGTTTTATTAAAACGACAAAAAATTTAATTTTTAAATCATTAACTTAAAAAATTTGGAAAATCGTACCATATACACTGAATATATGGAAAGAAGTGTTAAATATATAAAAATAGCCTAAAACCTGCCTGGTTACTTTGTTTAAAAGACGGGAAATTTAATTTTGATATCTATAACTGAAAAATTTTGAAAATTGGACCATAAACACTTAAGATATGGAGAAAAATGTGAAAAATATAAAAATAGCCTAAAACCTGCTAAAAAGGCAGTCTGGCCTTCATGGTTGTTTCTTTAAACGACGGGAAATTTCATTTTGATATCTGTAACTGAAAAAATTTTGAAAATCGGACCATAAACACTGAAGATATGGAGAAAAATGTGAAAAATATAAAAATAGCCTAAAACCTGAAGATATGGAGAAAAATGTTAAATAAATAAAAAAAAACAGCCTAAAACCTGCTAAAAAGGCAGTCTGGCCGTCATGATTGTTTTCTTTAAAAGACGGGAAATTTAATTTTGATATCTATAACTGAAAAAATTTTGAAAATTGGACCATAAACACTTAAGATATGGAGAAAAATGTGAAAAATATAAAAATAGCCTAAAACCTGCTAAAAAGGCAGTCTGGCCTTCATGGTTGTTTCTTTAAACGACGGGAAATTTCATTTTGATATCTGTAACTGAAAAAATTTTGAAAATCGGACCATAAACACTGAAGATATGGAGAAAAATGTGAAAAATATAAAAATAGCCTAAAACCTGCTAAAAATCGGTCCGAACGCCAATGATGTTTTATAGTCAATTGTGCTCCGTAATGATGGGAATGTTGTCAAAAAAATTCAGCATTCTATCTTTTATAGGAGCTGAGTAAATCCCATTTCCCCCATAGCGTTACGGACTGACTGACGGACGGACTGACTGACGGACTGACGGACGGACAAAGTGAATTATAGAGTAGCTTCGCTACTAAAAAACTCTATAGGTTTAAATAATTTGTAACAAAAGTTATTTAAAATCTCCAAGTCATTTATGTCAGTCAGTCAATATGCTTTAAAGCCTATTATTAACCTCCCATTCTCCCAATAATTTTAAGGGATAAGGCAATGGATGATAAATTGATGTACATCCCCAATGATTACTTATTAAATATTTAAATAAAGTAATCAAAGTTTTAATGACAGCAAATCTGAGAATATCTATAAAAAAAAAGAAAACGTTGGACATCAGTGTAATATTGTCCCTTTCATACTCGCAATTTTCAAAATTATTATGTTTCATTTGTAATTTTTAAAAGCGGAGCTTTTCTATAATTAGGGTCGGTCCGTACGTCCGTTCGTCCGAGATAGATAGCTCTATTGATTTTAAACTTTGTGTGGTGATTCCTGTAGTAGTTAGGTACGATTTAGAAAGCGTAGCAACTCTATAATCATTACCAGAATGTCCGTACATCCATTTTAAACATGTAGATATTTTTACTTTTTTAACAATAAATTTTTATGTTATCTAATTATCCGATTGATCTGAATTTTGGTATATTGATTCCTGGGAAAACAAAGTACAATATTATAAGCGAAGCAACTCTATAATCAAGTCCTAAAATGTAAGTATGTTATCCTGTATGAAGCAGTTTTTTAACAAATTTACTTACAATTTTGCTTCGACTCTTATACATTAATATTCTGATTATTCAGTTCTGACACTGTGACTATACAAGTGTAAATGTCCGTTTGTCCTACCGTTTCAGTGCTTCGCTTTTATGGATGTTGTCCATCCTTGTTGTCTGATGGAGTCTAATCTTCTATTAATAAAATTTTTAAATGGGAAATTAAATTGACTTCTAAAACTGAATTTCAAATATACTACAAGTACAGTATAATTTTTTTAATATAAAAAAACACTTATTATTAGTAGCGAAGCTACTCTATAATTCACTTTGTCCGTCCGTCAGTCAGTCAGTCAGTCAGTCAGTCCGTCGGTCCGTAATGCTATGGGGGAAATGGGATTTACTCAGCTCCTATAAAAGATAGAATGCTGAAATTTTTTGACAACATTCCCATTATTAAGGAGCACAATTGACTATAAAACATCATTTACGGTCGGACCGATTTTTAGCAGGTTTTAGGCAATTTTTATATTTTTCACATTTTTCTCTATATCTTCAGTGTTTATGGTCCGATTTTCAAAATTTTTTCAGTTACAGATATCAAAATTAAATTTCCTGTCGTTTAAAGAAATAATCATGAAGGCCAGACTGCCTTTTTTGCAGGTTTTAGGCTATTTTTATATTTTTCACATTTTTCTCCATATCTTCAGTGTATGGTCCGATTTTCAAAATTTTTTCAGTTATAGATATCAAAATTAAATTTCCCGTCTTTTAAAGAAGACAACCATGACGGCCAGACTGCCTTTTCAGCAGGTTTTAGGCTGTTTTTTTATATTTTTAACATTTTTCTCCATATCTTCAGTGTTTATAGTCCGATTTTCAAAATTTTTTCAGTTGTAGATATATATCAAAATTAAATTTCCCGTCTTTAAAGGAAATAACCATGACGGCCAGACTGCCTTTTTGGCAGGTTTTAGGCTATTTATAAATATATTTAACACTTTTTTCCATATCTTCAGTGTATATGGTCCGATTTTCCAAACTTTTAAAGTTTTTAAGAATTTAAAAAATAAATTTTTTGTCGTTTTAAGAAAACAACCATGGCGGCCAGACTGCCTTTTATCAGGTTTTTGGCTATTTTTATATGTTTTTTCATATTTCCCAAGATCTTTGTTTATTTTGATCCAATTTTCAAACTTTTATGGGATATCAGTATCAAAAAAAATTTTTCTATTGTTATGAGCATCTTTAATATAATTTACTTTGACCATCGTCATCATACAAAATAAAACAAGGTTTCATATTTATTTTATCCAATAAATCTATTCTTGATTTTAGTAAAAACCTTTTAAATCTACCTGTACGTATTCCCATCTACGATTTTTGTGCTTCGCTATTTATGGATGTTGTCATCCTTGTTTTTAACTGAATCGAAGAGTAGCCTTTGGCTAACAAATAATCTTAAAAAATTATATTTTTTGCATCAAGTCTTTTTCAAACCCTTTGTTTCAGTTGGTCAATAATTATTTATTAGAAAATGATTGATGTACATCCCCAATGACGATGCATAAAATTACTTCTTCTGTAAATTATAATTAGTGGTTGAAACGATGGAACACTCAATTTAAAGAATCAATCAATCAAATTTACTAAAGTCCCCAAAGTTGTTAAATATACACATAAGAAAACTTTAACGTAAAACTTTGGGGACTTTGGGGCGTATTATAGGTGAACTGAAATTAGTTTCCGAATGTGAACACATTTTCCTAGGTGTTTCCCAATCCTATCTCAATATTTGCTACTAGCTAAAAAACCTTCAAACTTCCAAAAAAAAAATCTAAATTTTAAAAATCAAAACTTTGAATGTATAATGTATAAATCGTTAATAAATTCAAATTTTGATTTTTTTTTTGAAGTTTGAAGGTTTTTTAGCTAGTAGCAAATATTGAGATAGGATTGGGAAACACCTAGGAAAATGTGTTCACATTCGGAAACTAATTTCAGTTCATCGTATTAAACATATCATCATAGACGTCCAAGGGGGGGGGTAATGGGGCAATTACCCCCCCCCCCCCAAAATGATTTTTTTTTCATTTTACCCCCCCCCCCCCCATTTAAAATTTACCCCTACCCTGGGGATGCCGTAAGCACCCCCAACCATTTAGGAGGGGGTATTTACCCCCCCCACAAACAATTTTGGGGGGGTAAATACCCGGATCAGTAATATTTGACATAAAATCACTTCACATAAATTCATTTCACACAAAACATTTGACATAAAGTATCATTTGACATAAACTCATTTGACATAAAGGTACATTTGACATAAAAACGTTTCACATAAACTCATTAGGCATAAAGGTACATTTGGCATAAAGATACATTTCATATAAAGGTATACTTGACATAAAGGTACATTTGACATAAAGGTACATTTCACATAAAGGTACACTTGACATAAAGGTACATTTCACATAAAGGTACCCCAAGCATGGCAACCGGTGAACAGAATCTCAGTTCTGCACCACAAGCCTCGCACGACTGAAGTTCCCATGTCTATACAGTCATATTTATATGAAAATATTTTTAGAAGATTTTTGAATTTTTTTTGAAGATTTTCTTTTAATAATAAATAAAAATTTCTAAAATCTTTTTAAAAAATGGAAAATCTTCAAAAAAAAATTTTAAAATCTTCTAAAAATATTTTCATATAAATATGACTGTATAGACATGGGAACTTCAGTCGTGCGAGGCTTGTGGTGCAGAACTGAGATTCTGTTCACCGGTTGCCATGCTTGGGGAAAAAAATGACAACCTCGGTTAGACTTTGAGATGTATCTTTATGTGAAACGTTTTATGCCAAGTGTACCTTTATGTCAAACGTACCTTTATGTCAAATGTACCTTTATATCATATGTACCTTTATGTCAAATGTACCTTTATGTGAAACGTTTTTATGTGAAGTGTACCTTTATGGCAAATGTTTTTATGTCAAATGTACCTTTATGTGAAGTGATTTTATGTCAAATGTTTTATATGAAATGAATTTATGTTAAATGATATTATGTCAAATATTACTGATCCAAATACCCCTCCCAAAAAAAAATCTTAAATAAAAAAAAAATGTGCGCGCTACGCGCGCATTTTTAATACTATATATTTAATAAAATTTAAATTACCCCCCCCAAAAATTTTAAATTTTGGGGGAGGTAAACTAAATTTACCCCTGCCAACAGATTTCAGGGGGGGTAATTCCCCCCCCCCCCCTAAAGCAAATTTTACCCCCGGGGTAAAAATTTTTGGGGGGGTAAAAAAAATTTGCGGCGCGCTTCGCGCGACATTTTACCCCCCCCCCCAAAAAAAAAAGAATTACCCCCCCCTTCAAAAATTTTTACCCCCCCCCCCCCCCCAAATAAAAAGCTTGGACGCCCCTGCATATCATTGTCCCCTCTCTCTCTGCATCTAGCCACTCTTGTAACTCTTGTTAGAAGTGTTATATGTTTTCAGGTGAACTGAAATTAGTTTCCGAATGTGAACACATTTTCCTAGGTGTTTCCCAATTCTATCTCAATATTTGCTACTAGCTAAAAAACCTTCAAACTTCCAAAAAAAAAATCAAAATTTGAAAAATTAAAACTTTGAATGTATAATGTATAAATCGTTAATACATTCAAATTTTGATTTTTTTTGAAGTTTGAAGGTTTTTTAGCTAGTAGCAAATATTGAGATAGGATTGTGAAACACTTAGGAAAATGTGTTCACATTCGGAAACTAATTTCAGTTCATCTGTTTTCACGTATTCATTCGAAACCGATTAAAATCCGCTGGATTAAAACCAGTTCTCATCCATACGAAAAAATTATGTCTAGCATCGTATTATATCCAGTTTTCTACAAATATAGAAATGTATAATCACAAGATAAAAACCAGTTTTTAATACATTTTAATCATATTTTCTCGTATTCATTCGAAACCGGTGGATAGGAACCGGTTCTCATCCATACGAAAAAACTATGTCTAGCATCGTATTATATCCAGCTTTCTACGAATATAAAAATGTACAATCATAAGATTTAATCTTACAATTGTACATTCTATATCCGCGGAAAGCTGTTTTTAATACAATGCGAGAAATAAATATTCTTGTATTCCTTTTAAACCAATTAATATTCAGTGGATTTGAACCGGTTCTCATCCATACGAAAAAACTATGTCTAGCATCGTATTATATCCAGCTTTCTACGAATATAAAAATGTACAATCATAAGATTTAATCTTATAATTGTACATTCTATATCCGCGGAAAGCTGTTTTTAATACAATGCGAGAAATAAATATTCTTGTATTCCTTCGAAACCGATTAATATCCAATGGATTTGAACCGGTTCTAACTTCTCATCAATACGAAAAAATATGTCTAGCATCGTATTATATCCAGTTTCCTACAAATATAGAAATGTATACCTAATCACAAGATTAAAACCAGTTTTTAATACATTTTAATCATATTTTATACAATTTATATCCGCGGAAAGCTGTTAATAATACAATGCGAGAAATAACTATTCCACTATTGGTCGGACTGGTTCTTGCAATTCTATATTTGATATTTGCTCTACAAAGTGGGAATTCAAAATACCAAATGCAAAAATTGCCAAGGACAGAGATACTTGTTAGGAATATAGACAATGATGTCAAAATGGATGTTGAATATATGTGAATGTGATTGGGAAAAATTGTCATCAATTTAACTTGCTAACATGAACCTTGTATATTGGTCAGTTAGTTCATCCAGTAGTAGGGTGGGGTGGGGTAAGATAGATAGACGAGTTGTGGTCGAAATTTTAGCCCGCTACAAGTTTTACTTAATTAGATAACATGAAAATCTGGTGTAAGATCCAAAAAGAATGTTAAAGTATTATGCAGTGAAATTAGTAATGCCAAGATTTTATTTAAAGTAGACGTAAGTGTTCTTTCGTTGAGTGGACCCCAAGGATGATATACATAATTACCCATCCTGTATGCAGATTACAATCATTGGTTGACCCGTTATGACACTCAGCTTTATAAACCAACCAATCAAAATTCATAAAGGTCCCAAAATTTGTTAAGCCATCGAATTAGAAAACGTTATCATAAAACTTTGGGGACTAGTGTAATAAACAGCCCATTGTCCCCTCGCTCACTGGTTCTTACCACAATTAATATAAAGTTAAAAGTCTTGGAGTGGTTTTAGGCTATTAACCTGCCGCCCTCACTAAAGCATCCAAGGGGGTATAGATAAAGGTTTTAAAAAAGTTATTAACAAACATTTTTTTGCTAAAAATTGTTTTATGGAAAACATTTCTTTTCTTGAAAATTGCAAAAATTACATAAATCTATGTATGAGAGTAAGTAGGTGAGTAGAAAGGTTTTTACTTATTTTATTACATTTGATGGATTTTTTTCTTGTTGTGTCAAAAATATGTTTTTTGTAACCTTTTTTAAATTTAAAGCTTTTCTATATTTAGGGTATGTTCGTGTGGAAACAAAATTGATGAAAAAAAAATACAATATTTTGATGTTCATCCCTAATTATAATAATCATAATTATCTCAACTATAGATTACAATCATTTGTGGAAAAGTGTGGACACTGCAAGTTGGTTAACCAATCAAGAATTAGTTCTCAAAGTTTTTCAACGAATGAAAAAAAAACTTAAATAAAACTTTGGGTACCAATAGAATTCACTGGCCAATTTCCCTATCCTCCCTGTTGGCTATGTAATTTTATGATTAAATAGTAATTTACTCGGCTGCTATTCCATCTAGACGACTGAAGATTCAAAAGCTATTCTCTAAAGTTTTCTCATTCGATGGCTCAAAAAATTTGGGGACTTTTGTTACATGATGTTTAGTTGGGTTATTAAGTTGATTGTCCAAACGTTTATACCATTAGTTGTGATCTAGGAAAAGGGCAATTTTGTGTATCATAATTGGGGATGTATACCAATTTATTGGCCATTGTCTTATCCCTTTAGATCCCCGAGTGCAACAAGAAAAAGAGTAAAGCGACTGCAATTTTATAACGTCTTCATCTCAATTAAATTACACTTCAATATTAGTCTTTTTAAGGCCATATATTTAGTGATATTTTTGATAAAATGTTTCCTAGAACCGCCATATGTCTTAGAGTAATATAAGGATTCAAGGGTGTTTTTTTTCTTAAGTAGCAGAAAAACCTATTTCTTTATATTAGTAAATTATTATTATACCAAATAGATAATTTGAATTATCAACTTACAAAGACATCCAATGGGGTGGGGGATAAAGGGGTGTTTACCTCCCTCAGACTTTGAAACCAGTCACCCCCATACCCCCAAAAATTGTTAAAATTACATTAGGTTACCCCCTCAAACATTTGAAACCCCCATTTTTACCCCCTTCAAAATAAAAATATTGAACGCCCCTGCACGTAGCACTGAAAAAATTTGCTCAAGTTCCATTAAATGAAATAAAGAATATGTAATCTTTGTTGGACGTCCGTCGGTCGGACACTGAAAAGCTGTGGTACACATGTACGGATTTAGATAAACACCAGCTAAGGGGGGGGGGGGTATATAGTGCAATTTGAAACAAGAAAAGTTTGATTAAACATTTTTACAGCCACCCCCCGCGGGGGGTGCCCCCCCACAATCTTTTTATCACAGTCCCTCTCTTTCTCTCTCTCACTCTCTCTCTCTCTCTCTCACTCTCTCTCTCTCTCTCTCTCTCTCTCTCTCTCTCTCTCTCTCTCTCTTTCTCTCTCTCTCTCTCTCTCTCTCTCTCTCTCTCTCTCTCACCCTCACCCTCATCTTTTCTTTCAATTTCTTCTCTCTTTTGACATATTAGCATTAACAGGATTGAGTATAGATTAATTCTATATTGTGTTGGATATGTTGAAACCGGTTTGTGGCCATTTCCCTCTCCCCCTTTATGGCCTGAAAATGGGGAACACTTTCGCTTTCATGAAAAATCTTAAAAATGGTTTCAATAAGTGGGCTCGTATTAACCCCTTAGCTGACGATAACGTGAACAGTCTTAAATAATTTATTTTAAAAATGTTTTTTTTATTTTCATTTGGGGTTTATGGTTTTTAGTGTCGTTTTTTACGATTGTAATAAGTTTTTTTGTATTCATGTGATATTAATGAAATTTCATACAGAGACTACCAACTACTTTAACTAGCTATGTTTAAAATTTCATCGATCTACATTGAAAGGCCAACGAGTTAACGACACTCAAAGACAATCAACATTTTTTATTTAATAGTATAAAAAAAGATTTTTTTAAATGTAGTACCTACGGACAAAGATTGCAAAATTAAAGGGATTTAAACGTAAAAATCAATCATGAAGCATGAAAAAACTGCGATTGTCATTTGTCTAAAGAATCTACACAAAAAATTTCAGACTCCTATCTTTATTTTAAGTGTTTTTTTTTTGCACGAAAAGTTAACGTTAATTTTGTGAAAGGAAAAAAATAATTTAAAATAAATTTAAATGAAAAACCTACGGACAAAGATTACATAACTATAGGGGTTTAAACGTAAAAATCGGGCACAAAGCATAATAGAACTGCGATTCTTATTTGCCTAAGGAATCTACTTTTTTTTTTTTTTTTTTTTAACGTAAACATGAGAGGTGTCATTAAATTTATTGGTCAGTCTGTTCATCCAGTAGGAGGGAAGGGGATGGGATAAAGGGCATCGTTTTTTAGCCTGCTGCGTTTTTTTACTTTATCAGAGAACATAAAATTCTGGTGTAAGATCCTTGTAATAATAATATCCATTTTTGTAATATTTTTACATCTACCTATTCATTGGTGTTTCCGTAGATTTTTATATGATTTTATATTTTTTCTTCATAATATTAATCTCTGTTAATGGGTTGTAGATAAAGTATATCTGACATGAAAAATATATCTTCTAACTGGTTTATGATAATAACAATAATAAAAGGAAAATCTCATTATTCGCTCTTTTTTTAAGTGCAACTACAAATCCTAGCGATTTTAAAAGACTAAAAATGATAAAAAGATTTTAGAATAAAATAAGCATAATATTTGAATTGTAAACCTATATATTTAATTACATCCAAGAAAAGCCACAAGGCAAATAAATAAAAGAGTAACTGCACTGTTGATCAACAATTTTTTGGCTGGAAATCCATAGTTTGAAAATTATAGGACAATTTTAACATGCTTAAATTAATCAATTTATCGCATCATATTATAGACAGCTTTCCACGGTTATTTAGAATGAAAACATATACAAATAAAACCAGTTTTGTGGGCCCTGAGGTGCCTAATGCCCATGGTAAAAAAATTAGCATTAATTTTATGATTTTTATTTTAATAATTGTAGAAATTTGATTGTTATGCCAAGCTAAACATTATTTTTCAGTATTGCATAGAGCTGGTTCTAATCCAGCGGATATAAATTGGTTTGGAAGCCATACTGGAATAGGTATTTATCGCATTGTATTATAGACAGCTTTCCGCGGTAATTTAGAATGAAAAAATATACAAATAAAACCAGTTTTGTGGTCCCTGAGGTGCCTAAGGCCCATGCTAAAAAATTTAACATTAATTTTATGATTTTTATTTTAATAATTGTGGAAATTTGACTGTAATATCAAGCTAAACATTATTTTTCAGTATTGCAAAGAGCCGGTTCTAATCCAGCGGATATAAATCGATTTGGAAGCCATACTGGAATAGGTATTTATAGGTATTATAGACAGCTTTCCACAGTTATTTAGAATAAAAAATATACAAATAAAACCAGTTTTGTTTGCCCTGAGGTGCCTAAGACCCATGCTAAAAAATTAAACATTATTTTATGATTTCTATTTTAATAATTGGAAATTTGACTGTAAAACGAAGCTAAACATGATTTTTCAGTATTGCTTAGAGCCAGTTCTAATCCATCTGATATTAATCGGTTTGAAGCTATACTGGAATATATATTTATCGCATTGTATTATAGACAGCTTTCCACAGTTATTTATAATGAAAAAATATACAAATAAAACAAGTTTTGTGGGCCCTGATGTGCCTAAGGCCCGTGGTAAAAAAAATAACATTAATTTTATGATTTTTATTTTAATAATCGTGGAAATTTGACTGTAATATGAAGCTAAACATAATTTTTCAGTATTGCTTAGAGCCAGTTCTAATCCATTGGATATAAATCAGTTTGAAGCCATACTGGAATAGTTATTTATTGCATTGTATTATAGACAGCTGTCTGCGGATATTAAAATGGAAAATTATAAGATTAAAACCAGTTTTGTAATAAAGGCCTGTGATAAAAAAAACTGACATTATTATTTATGATTTTTATTTTAGTAATCGTGGGAAAATGTGGAAATTTGACTGTAATACGAAGCTAAACATGATTTTTCAGTATGGCTTAGAACCGGTTCTTATCCAGCGGAAATAAATTGGTTTGGAAGTCATACTGGAATAGTTATTTATTGCATTGTATTATAGACAGCTGTCCACGGATATTAAAATGGAAAATTATACAATTAAAACCATTTTTGTGGGCTCCAAATGGCCGAAGGCCTGTGCCAAAAAAACTGACATTATTCTTTAGGATTTTTATTTTAGTAATTGTGGGAAAATGTCTGTAATACAATGCTATACATGACTTTTTCAATATGGCTTAGAACAGGTTCTTATCCAGCGGATATAAATCGGTTTGGAAGCCTTACTGGAATAGTTATTTATCACATCGTATTATAGACAGCTGTCCGCAGATATTAAAATAGAAATACAAGAGTTAAAAACTTAAAAACGAAGTGAAAAACGTTATTCTATAGCCATTAAATTACTAACAATATTTGTTAAAAAGTATCGTTAAATTGGATGGTTTGTAACGTAAAAACAACGTAAAAAATTCATTAAAATAACGGTTATTCTATAGCCATTATATTGCTAACAATATTTGTTAAAAAATATTGTTAAATTGGACGGTTTTAACGTAAACCGTGGAAAGCTGTCTATAATATGATGCGATAAATTGATTAATTTAAGCATGTTAAAATTGTCCTATAATTTTCAAACTATGGATTTCCAGCCAAAAAATTGTTGATCAACAGTGCAGTTACTCTTTAATTTATTTGCCTTGTGGCTTTTCTTGGATGTAATTAAATATATAGGTTTACAATTCAAATATTATGCTTATTTTATTCTAAAATCTTTTTATCATTTTTAGTCTTTTAAAATCGCTAGGATTTGTAGTTGCACTTAAAAAAAGAGCGAATAATGAGATTTTCCTTTTATTATTGTTATTATCATAAACCAGTTAGAAGATATATTTTTCATGTCAGATATACTTTATCTACAACCCATTAACAGAGATTAATATTATGAAGAAAAAATATAAAATCATATAAAAATCTACGGAAACACCAATGAATAGGTAGATGTAAAAATATTACAAAAATGGATATTATTATTACAAGGATCTTACACCAGAATTTTATGTTCTCTGATAAAGTAAAAAAACGCAGCAGGCTAAAAAACGATGCCCTTTATCCCATCCCCTTCCCTCCTACTGGATGAACAGACTGACCAATAAATGAGTTGACAATGACATATATTCTACATACAACAGCACAAATAGGGAAAAATATATCAATAGACAAGAAGTCAATAGATAAATATTTGTTTAAATTGTAATTTTACCTTATATTATAATAAGTAATAATTTGTTAACACTTATATGGAGGCTACGCGTCTACTATATCATGTGCTGATAAAGCCTGTCTATAAAAAGTTACACATCAACATGAAAATTATGAAAATAATTTTTTTAGACTATTTTGCGAGGGGCGAAAAAGTACAACAATATGAAACTTGTTTAAAAATTAAATTTTAATTTTGACAACAAAAGTGAGCAACGTTTTTAAAAGCAAAGCTTTTCTATAATTACGGTCGGTCCGTAAAAGATAGATTTTTTCATTAATTTAGGAATGTTAGAATTGTCCTATAGATTTCAAACTTTGCTTGGTGATTCCTGTGGTAGGTCGGTACGATTTAGAAAGCGTAGCAACTCTATAATCATTACCAGAATGTCCGTACGTCCATGTTAAACATGTTGATTTTTTACTTTTTAACAACTAATTTTATGTGATCTAATTATCCGATTGATCTGATTTTTGGTATACTGATTCCTGGGACAACAAAATACAATATTGTAAGCGAAGCAACGCTATAATCAAGTCCTAAAAATGTAAGTATGTCCATAAATATTTTCCTGTATCAAGCAGTTTTTCAACAAATTCAATTTTGCTTCGACTCTTATACATTTATATTGTAATTATTCAGTTCTGACACTATACAAGTATTAATGTCCATTTGTCCTACCGTCTCAGTACTTCGCTTTTATGGATGTTGTCATCCTTGTTTTAAATATAATTATCCGTATTTATACCTTTCCTCTGCATCTTTCTTAACCTTTATCCCCCAATTTTTTCCCACCATAAGTAAACTTTTGCCAAACTATCCTCCCTTTTTTTCTCACTTGTGGGTGCTGAATGCAACCAAAGTTCTCAAAATCTGCTATGGCTTCAAATGGGCCACCCCCCCCCCCCCTCAACCTTTCTTATATTTTATTAATATACTTTAAACATTTGAATGAAGCAAAAATTACTTGGTCTAACCAAAAAACTAACCATATAATTGACTAATTATTTATACTTTACATGCCTTACCTGTACTTTTCGCATTTTAATTCACTATTGATGCAATACTACATGATCATATTTTTTTATGTTTAAGTCAAATTAGAATATGAACTAGGAATCGATCTAGCACCCCAAATAGCAGACAGATGAACAAAACATTGTATAGATTAGATGGGCATATGTCATAAGAATCTTCACTAAAAATATCAGATGTCTCTCTTAAATAGGAGCCGAGAAAATCATGTTTCCCCCACAGCGCGTCATGGACTGACTGATGGACGGACAGACTGACTGACGGAAGGACTGACGGACAGACATAATAAATTATAGAGTAGCCTCGCTGCTAAAAAGTTCAGTGACTACATATGAGATTGAGGGAAAGGGTGGGGGGGGGGGGCATTCTTTAAATATGGGATTACACGGCAAAGTTGAAGGAAGGCAAATTATTAAAACTTTTTTTTGCATGTTTTAATTGTAAATGAAATTTGTGTCAAAGTTGAATTTTTTTCTTTGCGGGATTTTTTACTTCTGAGGGATGCAACATTTTTTAATAGTATTTAAGCAAAAGTTACTCAGTCCGTACAACTGTTTGTTTGTCAATATGGGTGAGCTAGAATTTAGAAAGTTAAAAATCAACTTTAAGGAAGATGTTGTTTCTACCAAATTTTTACTAGATTTTTTTTATGTTAAAATTAAATGATTATACTATAACTTGAATTTAGTTTGCTTTCAAATTGGCTGTCTGTCTTTATACAATAAATCTAAATAAAGTAGGAGATGTATAACCCAGACAACTAACTCGTTCCAGTGTTGGGGATCTTTTTTGTTTGCTAGCAAATTGTTGTCTGCTCTTTTGTAGCAACTTGGCTGTGTTAACATTTGCGGCGATATTAGCTGATATTCAAAAAAAACAATTGAAAGTCGGCACAGGGTCCACGGGGTGGTGACATACATTTAATAAACCCTTTCCCCCTCTAGTCTTACTTTAATCTTTATACATACATTAGTAGAATGTAGGGTTGTGTGTCTGTCTGTGACTAAAGATCTGGTAAGTGATGTTTATCATTTGTCCCAATAAGATTGAGCATTACACATAAAGTTTCAAATACTTTATTTTGTCAATAAACAAGGAAATGATGGACTTATGAACATTCAATGGTTATAAAGTTAAACAACTCTAAATTTAAAAAAGAGGGTATTTGTAATTTGAAATTTGGTGCTAATTATTTTATGAGACGCAGTTAAAACAGTATCAAATGCCTTATTCAAGTAAAAAAAAAATAAAAAAAATTTCATTCAAATATGCATTCAATTTCTAAATTTGATGAGAAGTGGTAATAAATTGATTGCCCCTTTTTGTTGGCTGTCTGAAAATTTGACATTTTTCAAAAAAATTTTAATTCAATATTTGATATTGGGCTGAATTACTGGGGATATTGCATCAGAAGAAAAAAAATATGTTATTAAGTAGTGAAATTTGCAGACAGGGAGGGTACATTAGGCATTTTATCATACTAGTCCCCAAATTCTTAAAACAACTTTGGGGACTTGAATTAAATTTTGATTTGATTTGATGGTTCATTTATATGAGTGTCCAAACGTTTTAACCACTATTTGTAATCTACAGAAGGGATAATTTTGTGTATCACATTAATTTATCGGCCATTGTCTCTTAGGTTAGTTTCTACATCAAAATAGACCAAAAAAGGCCTAAAAACTCCTTTTTTGCAGGTTTTTCTTACCTTATCTAACCTAAAAATATATTTTTTGTATTTTTTTGACATTTAGATGTAGTACATATAGGACTAGGCTTATGTACCAAGTTTCAAGAATCAATATTTAGACCATTGTGCTTAATGTTTGAGTTTGAATGTCATTACGCCCCAACAAAAAGCACTCAATATTGTAATTCTGATTATTATTATAACTCAAGCTATTTAGTCGATTCACTACATTCAGGGGCTGCTATTCAGTCAATTAATTCGATTTAAAATTGCCAAAACTAAAATATTTTAATGTCGTAGAGTTGGCGTAAAACTTAATATTTGGTGTAACTGAAGGGAAGTGGGTAAGGAGGGGAGAAATATGGGAAGGGAGTTGTGGAGAAATTTTCATTTAGAATTGTTTGTCAGAATCACATTCCCTTTTCCCTGACTACTATTAATTAATACTCTGATACTGTACTGTAATCTAAAAGACTCTTTAAGACCTTAGAACCAGTCAAGTATTGCAGATTGCAAGAAATCAAGCTTGACTTTAAATGTGCTTTATTTTCATAGACAAATATGTATATATTGGAAATAGTATAGTACAAAATCCTTATTTAAAAGTAATAGGATGTCTGTTTCGGTATGTATTTCCTGTATTCCCTGTCAAGTTCGAACCCATTAATCCCTGTTTCCTTACACCAAATTTCCTAGAGAATGAGTGTGTTACGCGGCATTCCTAATTATCTCCGCGCGGCGCGTGGCTTGTAAACAGACAAAAGAAACGCGCACTTATCCTTTGATTAGTCCCACGTGAAGAGCTACGTGATTGAAAATAATGTATTGCTTGAATATACATGTGCTCTGATGTGTGGAATATCTCAAATAAGCCTTCTGCTTAGTTTGACATCATAATGTGGTAAGAATTTATCTTAATTCTTAATAATAAGTGTAGTATGGTATATTTTCACGAAGAAATTTAAAACATTAATTTTTCAACAAATAGACCATTTAACTGCTAACTTTGGACATACGAATATTTTCCTTAATTTTATTGATCATTTGAATCCAAAATTATCAATTTCTGATGCTATTTAATATGTTTCGTGCCAATTTAAAGTTTTTTAGAAATTTTATATTTTTAATTAAATTGAAATCACGCAACCTCGATCTACAAAAATAATAAACCATTAATACTATGTAATTAATTTTTATATTTTTGTTTTAGATTCACCGTTTTCATGGTAATAAATACACATTTGTAAACATTCACATGTTGGTCATTCGGAGGGCTTGGAGATTAAGAATTCGTGAACGGCAAGGAATGCGTTCCGAAACAATGAAAACGAGACAGAACAGATGCAGCTAAGAACATTCTGTGAAGTTTTGTGAATGTGTTGGTTGTGATACCTTACCACACATTATTATTATAGTCATAATCAGTACAGTTAACTTTAGTGACAATTATGGGTCCTAAAAAGAATAAAGGTGAACAATTGAGTAAGCGGCTGCGTCCAGCCGTTGATGCCCTAACCAGTGAGCTAAATAGAGTGATGAAGTTGGTCAGTGATACTTCAGAACTTAATGTTAGACATCTCACTAAGGAATCAATCCTTGTCCATGACAAGTTCGAGACATTTGACAGCATCATGGTCGGTTTTAGCAAGCTTGGTTTGAGAATCCAAGAGCTTGATGAGTTTAGTGACATTTATTCTGATATAGTTACTGTACAAAAAGACTATAGTGCCTTGAAAGATGCTCTTGATGCTATAGAAGAGCTTAGTGACATTCAAAGTGTTGTTGATGTCGTTGGTGATAATTTGCCTAACCATCAGGCTGAACTTTATGATCGATGTTTGAAGATTGTGAAAGTTATTAAAGGGCCATATTTTCCCTTACCTGATGCAATTATAAACACTTTGTCTGCTTTGATGAAACGTTTGGCTGAGGTTAAGCTTGAACCTGTGAAGCCACCTACAACGTCGGCGGGTGCCTCGACAGCATCGCCATTTGTGTCACCGTTTGGCACACCACAGTTCGCCGCCGGTTCTATATTCACGCCAGGATATATGAATCGTGTCGACGAACGTCTTCTTCCCAGCTTCGACGGCCTGGAAGCATCCTACGTAAGTTTTAAAGACACTTTTAAAAAGCTTACTGTAGGACAAGACCCGTCGTATTTACAGTTATTGTTAAGCAGTGAAAAGGTCTGTAAAAATAAAGAGCTGAGACTCCAGTTAATTCAGATTCAATCGCATGAATCTCAGTGGGCCTACCTTGACGCACGTTTTAAGTCCAAAACACGTCAGATGCTCTGCCTTTTCAACCAATGGGAGAAGAAGTCTAAACCGTCGGACTCCAACCAGATTGTGACTGTGTTAGCAGAGTTTGGCGGAGCAGTTAGCCAGCTGGAGCAGCTGACTAAAGATGATGAAGATGATGAAGTTACCACTAGCCAGTGGTTGACTGTGATACTTCTTGAGATGTTATCCAAGAAGTTGCCACGTGATTTTCAAGATAAGCTCAATTTATCATTGGGCTCGATGGATGTCCCAAACGTCCCAAAGCTGTTAAAGATTATTGAAGAACAGCGTGGCGCCATTTTAATGAGGTGTTCGACTGATATGGACACCCCCTCTAAGAAGAAAGGTAACCCTGCGACAGCCGCTACCGCCGTAGGTAAACCTGGTAAATCTAAGATGAAGCAGTCATGTTTTGTTAATGGCTGTAGTGAGATGCACTTACTTTACAAGTGCCCAAAATTTCATGACCTGTCAGTGTCAGACAGGAAGAGTATTGTGGAGAGTGCTGGATGCTGTTGGATTTGTTTGCAAAAAGGGCATAAATCTGTGGATTGCCCGAAGGTAGATGTAATTGGCGGCTGCAAAGTGGACAATTGTGGTCAGGCCCATAACAACCTTTTGCATGAGAGTGTTGATATGGCTGCCGCCGTCTATGAAGTACATACTTCCCCTGAGGCGAACCTAATGTTAATGTTACAACAATTAGACGTCGTTGACATTAATCGCCAGAAGGTCCCAGTGAACGCTATGTGGGACACTGGTTTAACTACCACAATGGTAACCCAGTCACTTGTTAATAAACTTCAGTTACCTTTTACTGGACGTTCAGCAAGAATTTCTCTAGCTGACGGTGAAGTTAAACGTCTCCCGACAGTCAAGCTATGTTTAATTGATCGACACAAGAATTATCACATATTAGAACCTGTGGTAGTGCCTCTCATTGGTCCAAAAGAGGCGATCTGCTCCATAAATCCTGTGGAGGCAGCTGTTTTGTTTGATATGAAACCTGAAGATTTTACTTTGGTTGATGGGCAGGTTGATTTGCTCGTAGGGCACCTGCACCCATCGATGTTTCCCTACTCTGAACGTTCAGTAGGAGAAACCATGCTTTACTCCAGCCTGTTTGGATCTGGATATTTTGCTGTTAGTGCTAATGGTTTAGCAAAGAGTAGGTATGTTGTCTGCTCAGATGTTCAGCCGCAGCCGACTGTTGGTGCTGCTAGTGATGCTATTATTGAACCTGTTGGTTCTGCTTTTAACGCGGCTGATGAACCTTTTGGTTCTGCTAGTGCCGCAGCCGTTGACAACATGGCTACGGCGGGTGTTGCCGTGGCTAATATTGATAATGATATTAGTTGTGCTGCAGTTATTCCTGATGATATTGGTAACGATACTGTAGTCGTTGATAACTTTGTTACGGCGGGTGTTGAGCCGCTGAATGATTCGGTTCCAGCCGGACAAGAGCCGACGGGAGTTTCGGTTCCGGCTGGACAAGAGCCGATCAGAGTTTTGGTTCCAGCTGGACAAGAGCCGACGGGAGTTTCGGTTCCAGCTGGGCAAGAGCCGATAAGAAATTCGGTCTCGGCCGGACAAGAGCTGACGGGAGTTTCGGTTCCGGCCGGACAAAAGCCAGTAGATGATTCTAAGTTTTATGACAGCCACACTTTTATTACGTGCCCTGGTGGTGTTATGAATCAAGAATCGACTTGGTTGCTGCCAAGCTGGCCGCCCGACGCAGGGTAAGAGGCCTGCAAATGGCGGTTGGAAATATAGCGGGTGTTGCCGCCAGAAAGTCATTGAAATTTTTCAAACCACACATATCTAATCTACAACATGAACTATTATGTGAAAATGATATTTAAAGAAAAAAAATATATCACAAGTTATATATTAGGCTTGTGAAGGGAACCAAATGGGTTCTGTAAAGAATAAGTATTCATTATTCAACTAATTTTATTGTTCATACCTAAGCACAAAAATTCTACAAAACTGTTTAGACTTTTAAAGCAGATTTTAAAAAGATTTTGTTTCTTTAAGTATGATTTTGAAAAGCAAAAGTTCGTGAAATGATTTTTGCAGATTTTAAATTGAGAAAAATAGATTTTATACAAATTATTTTTCTAGTTTTTTTTTATGGTTCACGTTTACTTAAAAAATGTTATTTCTCAGATTCTCATATGAAATAATGCATTAAAGTAAAGAACACAACATGTAATATTATTATGATAATGTTTAAAATATTCCTCATTATTATTTTAAAAGATTATCGCAAAAATCAAGATATTTGTTTAAATTTGTAAGCAAATCAAAGATTTTCTTTCATTCCGGAGGCAGAGATTCTTAACAATTCATGTACAAAAGTTTTTTTGTTCACTCCGGGAGCTGGGATTCCTATTAATCCACGCGTAAAGATATTTTTTTTCATTCCGAGAGCAGAGATTCGTAGTAATATACGTACCTAGCGATTTCGGACAATTTTAAACCTTGAGAAAATACTTTTAGCAATTATTTTCCTAGGTACATATATTTTTCATTCATGTTTAAGCATTTATAATAATGAACACGATGCATGATATTATTAAAATATTGATTAATATTTTATCTGAATGTCACAGAATTAATTTAAGATAAACTATGCATATGTTAAATTAACTCTAACTTCATTTTTATCGCATATATTAAAATACTGCTTCAATGTATTATAGTATTTTTTAAAAGAAATGGGTAACATTTCTTAAGATTTTTAAGTAACGCAAAATTTGATACAATTTCGTTTAAACTTTCAAATCGATGCAAGATTTTTTTCATTTGAAATGCAAACTTAAGTTTTTTATACGTTTACGCAAGTTCTTTCAATGATTTAAGTCTTTCCGGGACCAGGGATTTTTTTTGCGGAAATTTTCCTAGGTACCTACGCAAACACGAACATTTTATTCTTGTTTGATTGAAATTCGATATGATAAAAAGTAACACAATGAAATTTTTACATCATACAAATATTTCTTTAAGATTTATTATAATCACATAGATAATTTAATATTACATATATATTAAAATTATTTCTATTTACCTTTTAACCGATGTACCTAAAGAAAAAATGCAGATTTTTTTCGCCTTGAATTAAGTAGATTCTTTGAGTTCGAAGATTTAAGCTTAATAAGACCGCTCTATAGTGTATCTTAGCTCTGTTACCTCGGCCAGACATACTACAGAACGGCAAAACTAAAGCATAAGATAATTTTATTTTGATTGCTTTGACTGATGATTTTAAAGTTTCTTGAATTATTCATGATTCTTTTAATTTTTGATTTGATTTAAACATTACTAATTATGTTTATTTTCAGTTGATGGAGCCCTGCGCCAGAAATCCTGTCGGAAATTATGCAGTATCAAAAAATTGTGATGGAAAGACATAACGTCCGTCAGGATAGCTGGAACATGGCATTATTAATGTTTGAAAGATTGGTTAGTTTGTATCTTGAGGGGTTCATTCTAACTGAGGCCCCAAATTGCCTTAATTTTGACTGTATGAATATGTACAAGTTGCTTTCTTCTTAAAACAGAGAGAAATTGCAAACTCAGCATTTAGAGAAGTTCTTTTCTTATAATTGAGCTTTTGTTTTATTTTGGTAATTTAATTTGCATATTTCAATTGCAATTTTATTTTACGCAATTTTGATTCACGAAGATTTAAAATTATGAAATTTTAATTTTCCGATGTTTGATGATTTTTTACAGTCATATTTTATTTAGATTTAAGTATCTATTTTATTAAACATGTTAGATTTAAGGATTTACCTATCTTATCTAAGAATGTCTAGATGTAAGCCCGAGTATTTTTCCGCTGGAGAAATGCTTAATTTTGAGAAGTTTTTATGAAAATTTTACTTTTCTTTTTTAGCAAAAAGATTTAGTAGAAAAAATGTCATTATTTAATCTTTCTTTCTTTTGATTAAAAGTTTGAGTTGATTATTTAATTATTGATGCGATTTTTAATATAAAAAATCATTTGCCTGTTATTATGTAGGTACCTAATCAAAGTTTAGGTACTATCGATTATTAATTCATGTATTCGCAATTACATGGTCTGTAATTCTAACTTTAATTGAGATTATGAGGCCATGATTAATGAGATGTGTGAGTGGTAAATGTGCATTTCATGAATGTTGAATGCTTTTCCCATTCCTTATTCCTATCCTTATGTGGTAGTGGACTCGGTTTGAGTTATTGTGGTATTCGCGAGTTACCATAATTAATTTTAGGCCTTATGGCCATAACATTTTAAACTCTTGTGGTTTATGTGTTGTGAGATTGTGATTTTGTGGACACTGTCTGCACGCATATTGCAAAGATGAGGTATTGTGTTCGATTCCCAGTGAATAGACGGGTGTGTTTCGGTATGTATTTCCTGTATTCCCTGTCAAGTTCGAACCCATTAATCCCTGTTTCCTTACACCAAATTTCCTAGAGAATGAGTGTGTTACGCGGCATTCCTAATTATCTCCGCGCGGCGCGTGGCTTGTAAACAGACAAAAGAAACGCGCACTTATCCTTTGATTAGTCCCACGTGAAGAGCTACGTGATTGAAAATAATGTATTGCTTGAATATACATGTGCTCTGATGTGTGGAATATCTCAAATAAGCCTTCTGCTTAGTTTGACATCATAATGTGGTAAGAATTTATCTTAATTCTTAATAATAAGTGTAGTATGGTATATTTTCACGAAGAAATTTAAAACATTAATTTTTCAACAAATAGACCATTTAACTGCTAACTTTGGACATACGAATATTTTCCTTAATTTTATTGATCATTTGAATCCAAAATTATCAATTTCTGATGCTATTTAATATGTTTCGTGCCAATTTAAAGTTTTTTAGAAATTTTATATTTTTAATTAAATTGAAATCACGCAACCTCGATCTACAAAAATAATAAACCATTAATACTATGTAATTAATTTTTATATTTTTGTTTTAGATTCACCGTTTTCATGGTAATAAATACACATTTGTAAACATTCACATGTTGGTCATTCGGAGGGCTTGGAGATTAAGAATTCGTGAACGGCAAGGAATGCGTTCCGAAACAATGTCTGTCTGCCGAAGTGTACATAAAGATTTCGCATACCGCTAAACCGATATGGTTCTCATTCATAATCTAGCTTCTCATATGTCCTGGGAAGGTTTGAAGCAGTTTGAGGGAGGAATTAATGTATTAACTAAGACTATTTTGTCTGCTAGACGTTATTTGCTGATATATAAAGACATAATAGAAAGTCGGCAACAGGGTCCCCACTAGGGTTGTGCCGGATATCCGGTGTGGCCGGATATCCGGCCATTTTCAATATCCGGCCGGATACCGGATATTGAAACTATCCGGCCGGATATCCGGCTCAAAAATTTTTTATACTTTACACCAAAAATCTCTGCTTTTTAAAATTTTAAATGGCTATAATTTTCTTATTATTGAAGCTAGAAGAACATTTTTCTGAATAAGTTTAACTTTATGTAAATTTATATAAAATTTCTGTAAAAATTTTTTTTGCTACCTTAGTATCTGGTAATTTGGCCGGTTATTTGGCCGGATATCCGGCAATTTGGCCGGATAACCGGATATTTGCCGGATATCCGGCCGGTTACCGGATATCCGGCGTTTGAAATCAGCCGGATATCCGGTATCCGGTATCCGGCCAAAAAAGTATCCGGCCCAACCCTAGTCCCCACCCCGTGGGTAGAGCAACATATTCCTTGTTCCCCCTCTATTATTTTACTGTAATGGGGAGGGAACCACCACACACCCAAAAGAGATTAAAGGAATTGCTTTATACTTTTTTCAGTTAAGAGAGTATTTGAATATTTTTTTAAAGAGGGATTAATATATTTTGGTTGGATTCATTTCTAATTTTTAAAATTGTAAAAGGTTGATTTCCCTGAGGCTACTGCCAGGCCTTCACAGTCACTGTAGATTTAATTTTATTTCCCAGCTACTAAAATTTAACTCCCTGCTTTAAACCATGACAAAAATCATCTTTTGCAGCCTTACATCCAGGGATACAGGGATGGGACAATGGACTATAAACTAAATTCTAGTGTATGGATGAAAACCAGATTTGTCCAGATAATTTATAGAAAAAAGAGACAAGTTTTTTCACAAGTTTTAAATTAAAAAAAATATATTAGGGTTCTATAGATATTTTATTACAGAAATATCAGTAAAATTTCAATCTTTTAAATGAGATGAGGGAGGAAAAAAATGTTGAAACCATTGTAAGAAATTCTGTTCAGTAGGAATGTTGTTGTCTGCTTGTGTCAAAGAAGATAAAGTATAGAATTGAAAACCTCAAATATATCTTGGAAAATTGAAGAAAAGTTGCGCTTGCACAATAAAAAACGTATAACCAACTTGAATTGTTTGATTGTCCAGTTTAAACAAAACTGAATTAATTCTATTTAAAAAGAAAATATATTAAATGTGCCAATATCATTATTTTGTCCAAATATTTCTTTGTAATTTTTTTTACTAAATTCACATTGAAATTCAATTTTACTAAAAGCCATACTGACTTTTAGTACTTTCAAAAGTTCCAATTTTATTTCAGGCTAGCCAGGCAGAATCGTCTACCTGGATTCTGTTCTATATTTTACCTTCTTTGGCTTGTGTTTATATTTATTATTTTCAATGAGTGCCCTGGTCCTCAAAGTATTTAAAATTAGCCAAAATAAGTATAGTTGCATTAGTACCAGTACCCTAAGTCCAAGACAGTCAAGAAAATGAATTTTAGCTCAATTATCCCATCCTCTTATCCCTGCTTACATATCTTCCCTTATTTAATATTTCTACCCCTTTCTCACATACTAGATCTCCCCCCATCCCCATAATATCTGCACTTTCTGGTGTGAAGATTCTTGCATATCAAATGGAGATCAACCCAAATAAACTCTACTTTTTTTCTAATTAATGATTACAAGGATGCCTAGAGTGATAAAAGGGAAGCTCATTAGCCAGACGGAAAACCTCAACACTTAACAATTTATACTCTAAGTATCTGAAGAAATAAAATACTTTAAAATTGTGCCTTATTGTATTAAGAATCGTCATTAAAGTCAAAGATAAAAGGTTAATCAATACAAAAAAATCCTGTTAAACACACAAAATATTCATATAATTGTATTCTATTGAATTTGATAAGGGAAGGTTGCCAGTTTAAAAGCATTTTATGACAAATGTTTTTTTGCATATTAGGGTAGTATATAAAGCTGTAATTATTAATCAAAATTCAATTAAATTTTCTTTGAAATTAGTACCATTTAGAAAAATACTGTATAAAAAAGTAAAGCATATTTGCATTAATTTTTATGAAATTTCTATGAAAAAAAATGAAAAAAAGCCTATAGTAAATCTCAAGATAATTTAGATCAGTTTTCTTTTTGTTGCTTTAATAGTGAAATTAAAAATTATTGAAATTTTGTTTTAAATAATCAACAAGGATGACAACATCCATAAGTAGCGAAGCACAAAAATTGTGGATGGGAATATGTAGAAGTAGATTTAAAGTTTATTTATTAAAATCAATAATAGATTTATTGGAGAAAATAAACATGAAACCTTATTTTATTTTGTATGATGAAGATGGTTAAAGTAAATTACATACTAGATGCACATAACAATGGGAAAAAATATTTTGAAAATGTTAATGCAAAAAAGTTTTAAAATTGGACCAAAAATGCCAAAGATATGGGGAAATATATCAACATATAAAAATAGCCAAAAACCTGCCGCCATTGTTTCTTTTCTTAAAACGCCAGAAATTTAATTTTGATATCTTTAACTGAGAAATGTATGAAAATTGGACTATAAACACCAAAGATATGGGTAAAAATGTGAAAAATATAAAAATAGCCAAAAACCTGCAAAAAGGCAGTCTGACCGTCATTGTTGTTTTCTTCAAATGACGGGAAATTTGTTTTGATAACTTTAACTGAAAAAATTTTGAAAATCGGACCATAAACACCAAAGATATGAGGAAAATTTGGAAAATATTAAAAATAGCCTAAAACCTGCAAAAAGGCACTCTGACTGTCATTGTTGTTTTCTTCAATCGAAAGGAAATTTAATTTTGATATCTTTAACTGAAAAATTTCGAAAAACGGACCATAAACACCAAAGATATGGGGGGAAATGTGAAAAATATAAAAATAGCCAAAAACCTGCAAAAAGGCAGTCTGACCGTCATTGTTGTTTTCTTCAAATGACGGGAAATATTTTGATATCTTTAATTGAAAAAATTTCGAAAATCGGACCATAAACACCAAAGATATGAGGAAAATTTGAAAAATATAAAAAATAGCCTAAAGCCTGCTAAAAAGCAGTCCGACCACCATTGATGTTTTATAGTTAATTGTGCTCCTTAATGATGGGAATGTTGTCAAAAAATTTCAGCTCTCTATCTTTTATAGGAGCCGAGAAAATCACGTTTCCCCCAATTCATTAATTACGGACGGACGGACGGACAGACGGACGGACAGACGGACAGACGGACGGACGGACATTGTGAATTATAGAGTAGCTTCGCTACTAAAAAGAAAATTTAACTATATAAAATTTCATAAAAGCTGCAAAAAGGGATTTATTAGGCCAAGTTAGGCTCTGCAAATCCTCGCCTCCCTTTTTAGTAGCGAAGCTACCCTATAATTCACTGTCCGTCCGTCCGTCCGTCTGTCCGTCCGTCCGTCTGTCTGTCCGTCCGTCCGTCCGTTCGTCCGTCCGTCCGTCCGTCCGTCCGTAATTAATGAATTGGGGGAAACGTGATTTTCTCGGCTCCTATAAAAGATAGAGAGCTGAAATTTTTTGACAACATTCCCATCATTAAGGAGCACAATTAACTATAAAACATCAATGGCGGTTGGACTGCTTTTTAGCAGGTTTTAGGCTATTTTTTATATTTTCTAAATTTTCCCCATATCTTTGGTGTTTATGGTCCGATTTTCAAAATTTTTTAAGTTAAAGATATCAAAATTAAATTTCCCATCATTTGAAGAAAACAAAAATGACGGTCAGACTGCCTTTTTGCAGGTTTTTGGCTATCTTTATATTTTTCACAATGTTCCCCATATCTTTGGTGTTTATGGTCCGATTCTCGAAATTTTTTCAGTTAAAGATATCAAAATTAAATTTCCTGTTGTTTGAAGAAAACAACAATGACAGTCAGACTGCCTTTTTGCAGGTTTTTGGCTATTTTTATATTTTTCACATTTTTACCCATATCTTTGGTGTTTATGGTCCAATTTTAAAATTTTTTTCAGTTAAAGATATTAAAATTAAATTTCTGGCGTTTAAGAAAAGAAAAAATGGCAGCCAAAGTACCTTTTAGCAAGTTTTTGGCTATTTTTATATGTTTGACATATTTCCCCATATCTTTTTTGGTCCAATTGGTATTTTTGGTCCAATTTTAAAACTTTTTTGCATTAACAGTTTCAAAATATTTTTTCCCATTGTTATGTGCATCTAGTATGTAATTTATCATACATAATAATACAAGGTTTCGTGTTTATATTCTCCAATAAATCTATTCTTGATTTTAATAAATACACGTTAAATCTACTTCTACGTATTCCCATCCACAATTTTTGTGCTTCGCTACTTATGGATGTTGTCATCCTTGTTTTTTTATAAGAATTGAAATTTACCTCATTTTTATCTAGCATAAGGTGTAAAGGTTTTAAAGCTTAATTGATCGACACTTAATTTCGATTCTAATCTTTTTTTCCAAAAAAGGACATGTCCTAACTTTTGTGATTGAAAAAAAAAATAGCTAGTCGGTGTTTTTTAGTAAGTAGTAGATGTGAAATGAAACGCAACAAAAAAAACTTTTTGAATTCTGTTGAGTAATTATTGAAAAAATCTTAAAAGTTAGGACACGTTCTTTGATAAATTTAATCAGAATAAATGGAACATCAATTTATCAATTTCACTCTAATTCCACGGTTAAAAGGAAACATATTCAATAATAAAATTTGTGTGAAGCTTCTAAGCAATTGTTGCATTTGTCTGACTGTAAATATGTCTCTCATACTTTACCAGACAGTTCCTTCATCATATTTTCATTAAATGTAAAAGAATTTTCAGGTATAGTCCATTTCGTGACAACACCTCTTATGGGGCGTTTCGTCGTTTTTTCACAGTAGCTATTGATAGGTTATTTTAGTTTAGGTTAGGTTAAGTTAGGTGATAACGGGGCTAGAGCCCCCCCCCCCCTCCCCGCAGTGGCTAGAAAAGGGAGAAAAGCTACCGTGATAATACTACGAAACTTCCCTTGAGAGTCGTTGTCAAGAAAGGGACTATACCATAATTTTCTTCATTAATCTCCTTCCCTGTTTTTTTTAAAATTGCTATCCACTTTTTTTGTGAAGTTGACCTTATTTAAGATACCTTACAGTACTATGGATCTTTTCATCATTATTTTAAGCTATTAACGGGTAGGGGTGAAGGAGTGTATACCCCCCTGAAATTTTAGAAAACACATGAGATTATCCCCCTCAAATTTACCCCCTGAAAATAAAAAGCTTTGTAAGTTCCTGGTTTTTAGTAGCGAAGCTACTCTATAATTTGAAATGTCCGTCTGTCCGTCCGTCCGTCTGTCCGTCTTAGTTTGGGGGAAACGTAAATTTCTCGGCTCCTATAAAAGATAAAAGGCTGACAACATTCCTATTATTAAGGAGCACAATTAACTATAAAACATTAATGGCGGTCGGACCACTTTTTAGCAGGTTTTAGGCTATTTTTGTATTTTTCACATTTTTCTCCATATCTTTGGTGTTTATGGTCCGATTTCCAAATTTTTTTCAGTTAAAGATATCAAAATTGAATTTCCTGTCGATTTAAGAAAACAACTATTACAGTCAGACTGTCTTTAAGCAGGTTTTAGGCTATTTTTCTGTCGATTTAAGATAACAACTATGACGTTCAGACTGTCTTTAAGCAGGTTTTAGGCTATTTTTGTATTTTTCACATTTTCTTCCATACTTTTGGTGTTTATGGTCCGATTTCCAAAATTTTTTAAGTTAAAGATATCAAAATTGAATTTCCTGTCGATTTAAGAAAACAACTATTACAGTCAGACTGTCTTTAAGCAGGTTTTAGGCTATTTTTGTATTTTTAACATTTTCTTCCATACCATTTCAGTTATAGATATCTAAATTAAATTTCCTGTCTTTTCAAGAAAACATCAATGGCGGTCACACTGCCTTTTTGCAGGTTTTTGGCTATTTTTATATTTTTCCTCATATCATTGGTGTTTATGGTCCGATTTCTAAATTTTTTTAGTTAATATTATCAAAATTAAATTTCCCTTTGTTTTCAGCATCCAGTATGTAATTTACTTTGACCGTCAGTCTGTTAGTCATAGTACTGATATATAAGTATTAAAAAATTAAAAACAAATGTTGAAAAGGTTTTGTGATTTTTCCCCAAAATAATATATATAATTTTTGTGCTTCGCTACTTATGGATGTTGTCATCCTTGTTTTTGTTCCATTTACCTATCTAGTATTCTCATTTTCGTTTTTCCACAATTCTACATCTCTTTCTCAAATATCATTTTTCCCAGTATCTCTTCGAATCCGATTAATATCCGATGGATTAGAACCGGTTCTCAGCCATACTGAAAAATTATGTGAGGCATCGTAATATATCCAGTTTTCTACGAATATAAAAATGTACAATCAAATTATAAAAACCATTTTTTTAGTCTATGCCTTCGGAATCTCGGGGGAGCCATAAAAACTGGTTTTAATCTTATAATTGCACATTTTTATATCCAGCGGAAAGCTGTTTATAATACGATGCGAAAAATAACTATTCTCTCATTCTTATTCACACACCGCAAAGTTTGACAGCCGCCAAAATGTAGGAGTAGCTGTCTGCGGCAAAGGGGGTAACAGGGAAACAATAATGGAAGTCAAGACCAAAAACAGACGGTAAGACAAACGAACATCAACACTTGTAGAGTGTCTTAACACTTGATAAATATCGTAAATACTTTATTTTTTGCCTAATTTCTAACTAACTGTTACAGGAATCATCATAATAAGATTGTAATCGATAGGATAATCATAACATACCCAAATTAACTAATAAACTTTGGGGACTATTATTGAAGTTTGATTGGTTGGTTCAATAAGTTGAATGTTTAAACGTTTCAACCATTGATTGTAATCTACATAAGGGGTAATTTTGTTTATCATGATTGGAGATGTACAACAATTTATCTGCTATTGTCTTATCCTTTTAGGCAATATCTGTATTATGCCACTGAACATTGAACAATTGCTGAAAATAATTCCTTACAAATTATTTTTTCAGTGATCTAACGGGATAAGACAATGACCGAGAAATTAATGTGTATCTCCAATATATACACAAAATAACCCCTTCTGTAAATTACAATTAGCGAACATCTAACTTAATGAACCAACCAATCAAATTTCAATAAAAGTCCCCAAAACTGTTAGGCAGATAAGAATAAGAAAACGTTATTATAAAACTTTGGGAACTAGTGTAATAAACAGCCAATTGTCCCCTTCCTTCCTAGTTTTTGTTTTGTGGCGGCTGCCAAACCCAGTCTCACTCTATTTCTCTCTCTCCTGAAATAAATTTAAATAATATTTCATTTACGGTTTGTTTTCTTTACATTTGTCTTGACTCTTGTAATTTATTAACCCTCTGCAAGTCTTCTTTTAATTCTAACCAAAGTTATAACAATAAATGTATAAATATAGATGTATAACCTAAACAATTACCTGGATCAAGTGGTGGGGATCTTTTTCGTCTACTAGTTATTTTTTGCATAGTATTATAGATAGCTTTCTACGGATAATAAACTGAAAAAATTTGAGGTTAAAACCAGTTTTGTTAGTCCCAAGGTACCGAAGGCCCGTCTAACAAAACTGGTATTGATTGATATTAAGATTTTAAAAAATTGTCTGTAATAAGATGTTCTAAGTGATTTTTAAATATGGCAGAAAACGGGTTCTAAGCTATTCTGAAAAGAGTATTTTAATAAATAAAATTCTTCCTACTAGAACGTAAAAATTGGACGGACAGACAAAGAAAACTTGATGAGCTTATTTGTCACAAATAATTGTCTTAAAAAAGGTAAAAACCTTTAAAAAAAACAAAGATGACAACATCCATAGAAGCGAAGCTCTAAAACTGTAGGACAAACGAACATTAATACTTAAATCATCAAAATATATGAATATAAGTCGAAACAAAATGTATGTAGATTTGTTGAAAAACTGTTAAAATGCAGGATAATATTTAGGGATATACTTACCTTATTCGGAATTGATTATAAAGATGCTTTGCTTATGACATTGTAATTTGTTGTCCTAGGAATCAGTATTCACTAAAATCAGATCAATCGGATAATTATATCACATACAAGTTTGTTGGTAAATAAGTTCAACATGTTTAAAAAGGACATACGGACATTCTAGAAACGATTATAGAGTTGCTACTACTAATTACTACACCAATCGCCAAGCAAAGTTTGGAATCGATAGAACAGTTCTAACCTGTTTAAATTAACGAAAATAGCTAAATATACGTAACGTAAGGACGGACGTACTGACCCTAGTTATAGAAAAGTTTCGCTTTTAAAAATTTCATATTGATTATAAAAAAGCTTCGCTACTTGTATATCATATACAGGGTGGGGCAATTAAGACCGGACAAATTCTAACTTCTAAACAAAGGAACATAAAATCGTCAATTTTAAAGATTTTATTGAATTTTAAAAACTGGCAAGCAAAATAGGTATATGACTATTAGATTATTCAATAAAATCGCCGCCAGCTTTAATCACCGCCTCTACCTGCCTCCTCAACCGCCGGCAGGTCCAGGTCAAAATGTACCTGTCCATGCTGGCGTAGTTCTCCTTAATAGTGGCAATGAGGGAGGTCTTTGTGGTATGGGCACGTCTATTGGTGCATGCTTCAAAGTAGCCCCAGGCCTAAAAGTCTATTGAATTAAGATCGGGCTGCTGGGAGGCCATATTTCCATAGGAACGTGAGTAACCACAGGATCCAAATTCGCCCAACTTTCAAGCTACCCTTATACACGGAGGCTCTTATTTGAACCACAGTTGAGCTAGAACGACGTTCTTTACCTTTTTGGAATTGGCATGAAGTTTCAGCTAGGGTTGTATGCGCAACCCATAGTCTTAAATGATTTTTAAAGTTCAATATGGGTCCCTAAAGTCAAGAACCGAGAAATTTTCACCAATTTTCACGGTTTTTGACGTTTTTTACATCTCTTAATCTGCCCCGTTTCACTTTGCTGGAGTACTACGTCCAAGCCATTTCAGATAGAGAGCTCTAGTCTTTTCCAGTGTCTTACTTATGTATCTAACAGTATCCCCAGCAAGTTGCATAACTCTAACTCACCTACAGATAGGCTTAGGTCAGATTTAGTGCAGGGAGTAAGGGAGGGGACAATGGGCAATTAATTCAATTTAGGAGTTTTTGAAGAAAGGCCATGAAAACCAGAATAATCCCGAAAATATGGTTGAAATTGTAAAGTGATTGTTGATTAAATCTAGAAAACCATAAACTAAGAAAAAAGTTCCAAGAAAAAAGGCAATCATTTGAAAATCAGATTACCAGTATTACAGACTGACATAACCATTCTGTAATTAATTACTAGAAATATCTCCCTGGAACTCTCCAAATGACAGGGAAAGAGAAAAGAGATTTGGGGGCAAGTGATGTTAACACGGAAAAAAGGGGCAGGCAGGCGTGTAGCTGAATGGGCAAGTATATGACCCTTTTCATCCTGTTTATTTCCCCCACCTCACTTCTCCATTTCCCTTTCTCGTCTACTTTTAAAAAGGAGGTGGGGATGAAGGGAGTGAAATATAGTATGGGAGGGGGGCCGTGTATTTATATTTGAACTACTCTCTGTCTGCAAAACTATATATATTCAAAACTAACAAAACGAGTAACGGCATTTCTTGCGCAAGTCCCCAAACTCAGTCAGAAACTGCTAAATTCTTGCACATTCCCTTTAAGCCAGTCCCCAAAGTCTGAGACTCCTAAAGATTGAATATTCGATCCATTGTCCCCTCCCTTACTCCCTGGATTTAGTGGGCCCTAGTCGAGAATGCAGATTAAACCACCGCGCCGTCGCATTTGGAATCTGCCCCACCCTGTAGATATGTAGAGTTATATTCTAGAATTTCAAATTATATTAAATCAAAGACAATTTAAAAAGGTATCATATTCCATAGTTTATATCTATTTTCAAAAAAACAAGCATAATTATGTTCATAAGTAGCGAAGCAAAAACAAACTTTTAACATTTTAGATAAAAGAGGTTAATATTACTTTCCAGTATGGTTTCGAAACCGATTAATATTCGCTGGATTAGAACCGGTCCTCAGCCATACTGAAATAACTTGTACAGCTCCGTATTACATACAATTTTCCACGAATATTAACATAAAAATCATAAATTAATACCAGTTGTGTTAGCAATTTGAAGTAATAACGATAAAATGATCCCAAAATCAACTGGTCTGATTCAGACTTACAGCAATCTCAAACCTACTTCTCCCAAAGATTTAGAACTTAAACTCTGATTTAAGGTTGGGCCGGATATCCTGCCGGATTCCGGATATTAAAACTACCCGGTTACATGATATCCGGCTGATTTTTAACGCCGGATATCCGGTTATCTGGCCGGATATCCGGTAAATTGCCGGATATCGAACGTTGGCCAGATATCCGGCCCAACCCTACTCTGAATATAATGCTCAAGAAGGTTAATTTATCATCTATTGTCCTATGTATGCATTTTTATACTTTTACACATATTCATGATTGTAAGTTTACATCTGTATTTATGTTTATAAGCTTTTTATAAAGCGAAGCCTTTCTACAGTTAGAAATGGATATAGAATATACGTGGATGTTTAGTTACGAGAAATATTGTCGTCAATTTAGCTTGCTAACATGGAACTGATTTGTTGGTCAGTTCGTTCATCTGTCTTTCAAAGTGTTAGATCTATTCTAGTTTGAAGAGTATTGTTATGATATGGTTTAATTATGGATGTCTAGCCAGGTATAAGGTATAACCAACAAGCGAAATAAATATAAAATAATATTTGGGGGGGCAAATGGAGAGGTCGTCAATTTTACGATGTGTTGCCCCCCAATGACAGCTGAAAAACACGTATAGGTTTCGTGTTTTTTTCCCGAATTAATTTCATTGTTGGTATAAGCCGATGTCTAGCAACAAGAAATTCATTTTAGATGGTTATTTTAATCGCTTATTTGATCAAATTGATAAAATTAGAACTTAAAACGGTGATTCCTAGTTAAAGTCGACATAGTTTGAAGTACCTTCGGCCCTAGCTTCATAGCGGCTCTTTATTTGTGATAGGTATGAAAATATTCAAACCATATATTGATTAACAGAAAACATAATTAGCAAGATCTTAACAGGCAGACAAAAGCTTTACTACTTTATAAAATAGGATATAATTCAAAGTGGAAATTTAAAAAAAAACATTAGACATAAATGTTCTGATTCTTAATATATTTCGTTAATTGTATATGAATTTTATCAGGGATCTAAAGGGATAAGGCAATTACCGACAATTGATGCATTGCCCCAATGATTATACTCAAAATTACCCTTGATTAATGGAAACGTTAGCACACTTACTTAAGAAACCAACCCGTTTAAATCTAATAAAACCCCTCAAAGTTTTTAAGCAAACCAATAAGAAAATGTTATTATAACAAGGATGACAACATCCATAAGTAGCGAAGCACAAAAAATTGTGGATGGGAATGCGTAGAAGTAGATTTAAAGTGTATTTATTAAAATCAAGAATAGATTTAATGGAGAAAATAAACACGAAACCTTGTTTTATTTTGTATGATGAAGACGGTTAAAGTAAATTACATACTAGATGCACATAACAATGGGGGAAAAAAATTTGAAACTGTTAATGCAAAAAAGTTTTAAAATTGGACCAAAAATACCAAAGATATGGGGAAATATGTCAAACATATAAAAATAGCCAAAAACCTGCTAAAAGGCAGTTTGGCCGCAATTGTTTCTTTTCTTAAAACACCAGAAATTTAATGTTAATATCTTTAACTGAAAAAATTTTAAAAATTGGACTATAATTACCAAAGATGTGGGTAAAAATGTGATAAATACAAAAATAGCCAAAAACCTGCAAAAAGGCAGTCTGACAGTCATTGTTGTTTTCTTCAAATGACGGGAAATTTAATTTTGATATCATTAACTGAAAAAATTTTAAAATCGGACCATAAACACCAAAGATATGGGGAAAATTTGGAAAATATAAAAAATAGCCTAAAACCTGCTAAAAAGCAGTCCGACCGCCATTGATGTTTTATAGTTAATTGTGCTCCTTAATAATGGGAATGTTGTCAAAAATTTTCAGCTCTCTATCTTTTATAGGAGCCGAGAAAATCACGTTTCCCCCAATTCATTAATTACGGACGGACGGACGGACGGACAGACGGACAGACGGACGGACAGACGGACGGACAGACGGACAGACGGACAGACGGACAGACGGACGGACGGACATTGTGAATTATAGAGTAGCTTCGCTACTAAAAACTTTGGAAACAAGTGTAATAAAACGTCTAATGCCCCTTTATTTTTATATATGTTTTTCTTCTTTGTTGACACAACCCAATCTTTCCCAATTTTGTATAATTTTTGAGGAACACGACGTCCAGTGACGTCATATTTTTCTTTTCCGAAAAAGGGAAGGGGGGAAGAAAAAAGAGATGGGAGAAAAGGGGGTTTTCCCCATCTCTTTTGAAGAGATTTTCTTCCCCCCTTCCCTTTTTCGAGGAAGAAAAATATGACGTAAATGGACGTCGTGTTCCTCAAAAATCATACAAAATCGGGAAAGATTGGGTTGTGTCTTCTTTGTTTGGTGCTTTGATCTTCGCTATTACAAATGTTGTCCTCCTTGTTTCATGTAATTTCTTCGCAAATACCCAAGGGTAGGTGTTTGTGTATTTTTAAAAGGGTTGTGGCTGAAACAAGGACGATTCAGTCCAATAATTGATGTAGAATATACATACGTCAACAGGGGAAAAATTCTCGTCAATTTAACTTGCTAACATGGAAGTCGTCTATTGAGCAGTTCGTTTGTTCAGTAAGAGGAGAGGGGATAGGGTAGAAGGGATAAAGGGGGAGAATCGTTATTTTAGCCCACTACAAGTTTCACTTTATAGAAGAGCATGAAAATCTGGTGTAAGATCCAAGAAATAATATATCCATTCGTTCAATTTGTAGAGAAAGAAGAAACAGAGAGTTCTAAAAAGAAAGGGGAGAAAATTACAGTATTGGTAGATTTTCCTTCCATTCAAGTCCAAAAATACGTATCCTATTAAAGAAATAAGGGTTTTAGGTGAGCTTCATATAGGTCCCATGATATTTTAAGGCTATTTCATTTTCAAGTTATTTTTCTAGTTCCATCTGAATGCAGAGCCACTAGATTCTAGGGGCTACAAATATTGAATAATGGTCAACCCTCAAACACAGAAGAACAAACAGAATCACATGCCAATGTACACAAATACTTAAAGAGTTTCACTAATAAAATATATATGATTTAGATTAATATTTGGTATAATATTTTCAAAAGCGAAGCTTTTCTATAATCAGGGTCAGTCCGTCCGTCCATCCGTACATATGTCCGTACGTCCGGAAAGGATAGCTAGCTTTGTAGACAGGTTAGAATTGCCCTATCGATTCCAAATTTTGCATGGTGATTTCTGTAGTAGTTAGGTACGATTTAGAAGGCGTAGCAACTCTATAATCATTACCAGAATGTCCGTACGTCCATTTTAAACATGTTGATTTTTTTACTTTTTTTAACCAAAAAAATTTATGTGATCTAATTATCTGATTGATCTGATTTTTGGTATATTGATTCCTGGGACAACAAAATACAATATTATAAGCAAAGCAACCCTATAATCAAGTCCTAAAAATGTAAGTATGTCCATAAACATTATCCTGTATCAAGCAGTTTTTCAACAAATTTACTTACAATTTTGCTTCGACTCTTATACATTATATTCTGATTATTCAGTTCTGACACTATACAAGTGTTAATGTCCATTTGCTCTTCCATTTCAGTGCTTCGCTTTTATGGATGTTGTCATCCCTGTTAAGATGAGCCTTAGTCTTTTTAGTTGTAGTTGTATACAGACACGAATATCCATTCTACCCCTAATGATGCATGCATGAAAAAGTAAAATTGTAAATTGTAAAATTGCTAATGTATTTTATCTCCCCCCTCTACAACCCTTTCACTCCCCTTTATCCTCTTTATGTTCATCTCCCCTGGATTATTTCTATCTATCTATCTATTTCTCTTTTTTCTTTGGAATGTGCTGTGCTTGAAAAACAAACAAACAATGATTATACTTTGTTTTATCATTCAAATCTCTATTTTAAGAAAAAAATATATTTGAAACTGTGCTTTTTTAATTAAAAATAAAAGGGGGTTTGGGTTTCGGTGCTCAAATATATTTGGTTGAAAGCATCTAAACTTCCCTTCCCTCACTCTGTAATGCATTAACGTATTCGAGTAACGCTGTTATGAGAAAGCCTAAAGTGTCATGTGTGACGTCATAAACATCCATCTTCCCTTTCCCACTTCTTCTCCCATCCTTCCTTTTTAGACGTCACAAATGACACTTCAGGCTTTCTCCACTGTTATTGTTGTGAAATGCTAACGGAAATCTACAGTTTTACAACCAGCAGAAATACAGCTAAATGTTTCTATGTCAAAAAGCATCCATTATTGTCAACAATTCATATATTTCATGCCTTTACTTTACATGGAAGTAATTATGAGTGAGCTATCAGATAGCCCGGGCCTGAGAATCCCAGTAATAGGGAATTTAAACTTCAGCCTTCAGCCCTGCTAATAAGCAGAGAATCTGAAATTGGTAATAGTTATTTATTGCATAGTATTAGAAACATCTTTCTGCGGATGTTAAAATAAAAAAATTATAAGAGTGCAACCAGTTTCGTAGACAAAGTCCACGTCTAAAAAATCAGGCAATAATAATAATATTCTTATTTCAGTAATCATGGAAAATATGATTTTTTATTATGGCTGAGAACCAGTTCTAATCCAGTGGATATTGATCAGTTTTAAAGCCACACTGAAAAATGTTTCAAATATTCGAATTTTTGGTTATTTTATGTAAACAATTTAGCAATTGAATAAGATTAAATGGCTTAAGCTAAGAATTAATCTTTTGTGTTTGCCAATCTAGATTTTTTTTTTTCATCCAAACTTGCATTGTGCAACATTTTAGTGGGAGCTAAAATAAAAATTCTTTTAATTCCTACATAATTTTATAGCATTGATTTAAAATCAAAATAAATTATCTTTCAACCTGATGCATTTTTAAAGAATTAAAGTAAAAGAATAGAGGGGGCTTGAGCTACATATAACTCTGCCCACAGAACAGGGACCTTATCCCGATTTGTATTGGGTCTTTGAAATAAGCTAATAGCTTTGGAAATATAAACACAGCCGAGTTCCTACAAAAGAAAATATTTAGCAGACGAAAAGGGTCTCTACTCTTTGGTTGTGGTAGGTAGTTTTATGGATTATATATCTATACTTAGATATTTATTAGCTGCTCCAAAAATTTTATTTGTATGACCGATAGACAATTAATCACCATTAGGGTGATAACTGTTTTTTTTTTCAAAATATTTCCTGAAAATGTCAAGATCATAAAATTAGTTGAAAATTGTCTCTAATTTATGTTTTCATGATTTTTCAGTTTTGCTAAGAACCGTTTCTAATCCACTGGATATTAGTCGGTATCGATGCCAAACTGTAAAATAATTTCTATATTAATAACACCCCTAACAATAACATTAACATTAATCTACTCCCTTTTCTTCCCCTTAAACAAAGCTATCAAAAATAGAATTGGGGGAAGAATAGTTTTTTTGTCTATTGTCCTATCCAGAGATCTTAAGTAATATTACAAAGAACTATAAATTGATGTGCTGCCTTAATTACTAGTAACAAAATTACCCCTTTTGGCTTTTACAGACAAAAACTCTTTTATCGACACTGAAGGTTTTTACAAACCATTCAGGATCTAATAGAAATACCAAAAGTTTTAGAGATAACGATTTAGGGAGGGAACATTGGGCTGTTTATTACACTAGTCTCCAAAGTTTTCTTGATCGTTGGTTTAACAAATTTGGAGTCTTTTATTAAATTTTGATTAATTGGTTCATTACCAAAAGTGTCCAAAAGTTGGAGTGGATACAAAACCGCGACAGTTACAAAACCGCCCCATTACAAAACCGCGACATTACAAAAGACAAAAAGTCTTAATGCTAGAAGGTCATGGCTGCAAAGCTCGGCCCCCTGGCCTGCCTAGCCGCGGGTGCTCGCCCCCTTGCCTATAACCTAACCTAACCTTACCTAAATATTGTAAAAAAATATTAAAAATTTGAAAAAAATTGCAACCAATAATTGTAATTTACAGTAGGGCATCATTATTAGGAATGTGCATCAATTTATCAGCCATTGTCTTATCCCTTTAGATCCAAGATATATCCAAATTGCTCTAGTGTGTAGTGTCCAAAAAGAAAATCCTGCAATTAGTTGAAAACAATGATACCAATATTCACATCAGGCCACCAAGGAGAGAAAAGAACATTCAAAAAAAATTAAACATCAAAGCACTCATATGATCTTAAGGAATAAAACAATCTCTAAGTGTCTGTCTGTATATCTGTATGTGTGTGTGTACCGAAGGATCTTGCTAACTACTGTACTGATATGGTTCTCCTGTACAATGTAGCTTCTCTTAGGTCCTGGAAATGTTTATCACTTATTTAGGGGGAGGATACCAGCATCCTCCCAAGATAAATCACCCGTAGAAAAAAAGATTACCATCAAAAATTTCTTTTTTATTTTTCTTTTTAAAACTAATATATAAAATAGGATGGGTTGAATTACCTTCTTGTAGTCTTTTTATTTATCTAATACCTTTTTATTGTATTGTTTTATTTCTAAAACATTTAGAATGTACTTTATTAGAAGAAAGTAGCAAAGTTTAAAATTGAAATAAAAGATATATTATGGCTATGGTGACCAAAAACTCCGCGAAATTCTTTACCCAGTGTGCAATACTAGTTAGTGTTTAAATAGCTATCTGGCTATATCTCTACATCAATCTATTGTATTGTGATTCTATCACTGGATGTAGAATATACGTGGATGTTATAACAGCAGAAAAATTGTCGTCAATTTATGTTGCCAACAAGGACATTACTCATTGGTCAGTTCTTGTTCATCCAGTAGGAGGAGGGGGTTTGATTAGGGTATCGTTATTTTAGCCAGCTACAAATTATACAATATTAGAGTACATGATAATTTGGTGTAAGATTGAAGTAATAATAAATCCATGCCCTGCTATTATCCTCCAGGAAGGGAGGGGACATTGAGCTGTTTATAACACAAGTCCCCAAAGTCTTATTCATTGGCTCAACAACCTTGGGGACTTTAATTGATTGGTTACGTTCATTTGGTTGAATATCCAAACGTTTCAACCACAAATTATAATACACAGAAAGGGTAATTTTGTGTATCATCATAAAGAATAAACATTAATTTATCGGCCATTGTCTAATCCCTGTAGATCCCTGATAATCCTCACACATTCAAGTTTTTGGCATGATTACAGTCAATAAGAATTTAGCAGGAGAGGAGATACAATTAAAACAAAGAAACCAGGAAGAAATGGTTTACCCCTGACGCACGTCCTTTTGTCCGTCGAAGCAATTGATTCTTATTCTTTTGTTCAATTTTTGGTTATTGAATTGCTTGCTAAAGTTGAACAGCAATATACAGTAAGAATAGAGAAAATATTGAGATGAATTAAGTTTCAAAAGAACGTGTCCAAACTTTTGTGATTTAAAAAAAAGATAGTCTGTATTTTTAGTAAGTAGAAGATGTAAAATGATCCATAGAATTTATATATGCAATCGTTTTTTTTGTAGACCTCATATTTTTGAAGTAATTTAAGTTTTTTTTTTTTAAATAAGTTGGTTGGTACTAAAACGCAACAAAAAATGAAAATTGCAATTATGAACAAAAATAGTAAGATCTTTAATTTGACCCCTTGACTCAATCAATGGGTTAAGCTTGTAATTAAAAGTTATGGAGTATTTTTGATAGAATAATTTGAATATTTTGAAGCACCATTCAACACACGTAAAATGCCATAATGTAATTAGTCGTTAGTTGCATAAAACACAAAAGTTCCCAACCATTTCATAATTGCGCAATATTATTTTAGAACAAAATTTATTTTTTGTAGCAAAGCTTCTCTTTAGGTCAACATATGTTCGGACATCTGTTTCTTAATCCTTATAATAAAGTAACAGGATATTTGTTTGTCTGTGTTTTTGTCTGTATGTTTGTACCGAAGGATCTCTTAAACCGCTGAATTGATCGGGTTCTCCTTAACAGGGTAGCTTCTCATAGGTCCCGGGAAGGTTTATAACTATTTTCTTGTGGTTTTGGACACCCCCAACCCCCCCCCAAAAAAATGTAAAATCCCCCCCCAAAATTTGTTTTCCATTTTTCTTTTCAAATCTAAAATAAGAAATTGGATTATTAAATTCGACTCTCACTTCCTCAAGTGCCCGCTAGTATAAAATAATTTAATAAAATAACTGTAAATTTGACTTTTTCATATTTATCGATGGATTTACAAAATCATTGCTGACAAAATATAAAAATTTCAAAAAATTTGTAGGACGAATTAGAGAAAAACTTTAGTTTTTGAAATATATATTTGGCCTGTACAAAGATTTAATTTTGATAAAGTAGCCTTAGGTTGAGATGGATCAAAATTTCCTTATGATCAAACTTAAACTATGACACAATAAAATCCAATTTTCCAAATTGAAGTAGTAATTATTGTTATGTTAAATATATGGTACATTTGTCCTTAAGGAACTTTGTTTTCTAGTACGTTTGTCCTAAAGGACCTGTGCCCCTTTAGGAGGTTTGTTGATGTACCGTAAGCCTGCCCGTTTGCAGGGAAAAGGGAATGTGATTCTGACAAACAATTTTAAGAATTAAATTTCCCTCAACCCCCTTCCCTTTTTTCTCCCCTTCTTACCCTTTCAGTTACACCAAAAAAAAAAAGTTTTACTCCAACTTTACTCCAACAAAGTATTTAATTTTCTGCGATTTCAAATGAAATTAATTGGCTGAATATCAGCCCCTGCCTGTTTTTATGACCGTAACCATAAAATCATAAACGTATAGCTCTTATCGTAAATCTAGACTTGTTCAATTAGTCCTCATTGATTCCAAAGAATGTATTAAAAATCTGAAAGCAATGCAAGGTTAAGCACCCCCAGAAGATCTGTACGAGAATTTAATGCAATAATTACTTTTTTTCTGTCTTTTGAAGCTTGGGCGACAAATTGAGGGCCAAGTAACTTTTATACTTGGTGCTCATTGGTACATGGAATCATCGTTTTCTAAAAGAAAGCTTTTACCTATTTAATATGTATTATGATGATTTTTCGTTAAATGTATTCTTATTTTAGCTGCAAAAGACAAATCACTCAAATTAAGCAAAAAAGACTATATTTCAAATTGGAATAAAAATAACCTGCATGCCCATACAATTCTCCTAACCCAATTTTCCTTCAAACTGTTACAAAATGCAGGGCAAGAAACTAATCTCTAATCTATCTCTAATTTTCTTGATTTTTCAATAACACAGTGATTACTTTGTTTTCTGATTAATTTCTAGCTACTAAGCTATGTTGATGTAAATAAAAGTCTCGTACTATAATATGTAATTCTGTATGTATATGTCTTTTCTTTATGAAATACATATCTTTAAAACAAACAAAAACTTTTGCTGTTTAACTTAAATGTCAGCCAATAAAATCATATATAACACACCGATTGACGAACGGACTGAATAACAATTACAGAGTAGCTTCGCTACTAAAAACAGAGACATTTTCTTCAGTTTTCCTTTATTATGGGTCATTAAAGATGAATACAAAGTTAGGTATACATATACACAGTGGGTATGAATGTGCTTTGATTTTTGTGTCAGAACCTAAATTGGGACATAGTGCATTTCATTACCCTAGGTTAGGTAACTTCATTTCACTTTTCGATAAAATCTAAAATGCAGCCGTTTTTGAGAAAATTAGATTTGAAAATAAGTTCAATTTTCATTGCATAATCATGACAAGAAATACAAAGGTTATTTATTTCAATTTTTGAACAACTTTGCTTTTATAAAGTCAGTCATAAAACCTCTCTATATATGATTTTTTTAAGGCTTAATTTCCGTGACCTTAGCAAAGCAACTGAAAAAAAAGACATTAATTAACTCACTTCAGGAGTGGTTTTATGAAGAACTTTATCAAAGCAAACTTGTTTAAAATTTTAAATAAATAATCTTTGCTTTTCTTGTCATGATTAAGCGGTAACTCCTAGTGGGTGAAAATTGAACTTAAAATTTTCAAATCTAATTTTCTAAAAAACGGCTGCATTTTAGATTTTATTGAAAAGTGAAATGAAGTTACCTTACTTAAGTTACTATGTCCCACTCCTAATTTAGGTTCTGACACAAAAGTCAAAGCACTTTTGTACGCACTGTGTATATCAGGGATACGACAATGGACAATGAATTGTTGTACGTCCCTGATGAAAATTATAATTATTGGTTGAAAAGTTTAGAACACAGTTAGTTTGAGCCAGTACGCATTGTTTTTGAGCCAGCGAATGAAAAATCATTTTCCTGTCCCCCCCCCCCTCCCTTCTTAAGTACATATATATGCAAACAGTTAGCTACGCGAATTAAGTTTTATGTATAGAGAGGTACTTTGTATTTCTATTTTTGTTTGTAAACCTAAGATAATCAAAAAACGTAGGGGACTATAAATTTCACTGGTACCCAATGTTTGTAACCGTGTTATATTGACTCAAAATCTTTGGCACTTTTATTAAAGTATATTTGAACTAGCGGCTTCGCCCCTAGCCTCTAGGGGCTTGTGGCCCCAAGAGGTTTGATAAAACCAAATCTTCGTATTTTAGATTTAAAATAAGAATGTAAAAAAAATTTCTTTTGGGGGGGATTTTTTTTTTTTGGGGGGGGGATGGTAGTCTACCCCACTATTTTAATTTTAGTTTTAAAAAGAAAAAAAATTGTTAGGAGGGGGTATTTTTCATTTTTTAGAGGGGGTTGGGGATGTCCCACCCTCCAAGAAAATAGTTATAAACCTTCCCGGGACCTATGAGAAGCTACCCTGTAAAGGAGAACCCGATCGGTTCAGCGGTTAGCGAGATCCTTTGCTACAAACAAACAGACAGACAAACAAACATCGTTCTACTTTGTATTATAGATGGTTCTAAACCATTAGTTTTCGATCAAACTATTCTCAAGTAATTTTAATCTACAAAGTAATTTAGTTAATAATTATTAGTATGTATATTAATTTATCACCCACTAGCGGCTTCGCCCCTAGCCTCTAGCCCCAAGAGGTTTGATCGAAATAATTTTTCGTAATTTAGATTTAGAAAAAAAAATCTATAAAAAAATTTCTTTGGGGTGGGGATTTTTTATGGGGGGGGGGGGGGTAGTCGACCCCACTATTTCAACTTTAGTTTTAAAAAGAAATTTTTTTTTTTTTTGGGGGGGGGGGTATTTTAAAACTATTGAGGGGGTTGGGGGTGTCCCACCCCCAAAGAAAATAACTGCAAACCTTCCCGGGACCTATGAGAAGCTACCCTGTAAAGGAGAACCTGATCGGTTCAGTGGTTAGCGAGATCCTTCGCTACAAACAGACACACAGACAAACAAACAGACAAACAAACAGACTAACAAACAGACAAACAAACAGACAGACATCGTTCTACTTTGTATTATAGATTGTATCAACCCTGCCAAAATTATAATTCCATAGAAACAGTAATCTTGTGATTACTCCACAAGTTCTGAACATAATTGTCCTTGTTACTATAGAATGTATAGAGCTATTATTTTCTCTCTGTTACGGGTCACTACATATGAATACAGTGTTCCAGCCAGGAGGGAGGAGACATTGGGCTGTTCATAATACTAGTCCCCAAAGTTTTAATATATAGTTTTCTTATTTGTTGGCTTAACAACTTTGGGGACTTTTATTCAATTTTGATTAGTTGGTTTATTAAGTTGAATGTACATTTCAACCACTAATTGTAATCTGTAGAATGGATGATTTAGTTGTATCCACCCTCCTAACACTAACAATACGCCCCTGATGCTGTCTGTAGTACACTCCATTCAATAACCACCCCTCTCTATTTTAGTTTCAGAGGGGTGTAAAAAGTCGTAAGCTGTTTGTTTTGATTTATAGAATATCTTTGCTTCTAAAAGTACAAGTACATGTGTTAAAGATAATTATGTCCATTAAGAGTAAATTAGCAGAAATATCTAAATAAATGTGTTACTTCAGTACTGCAGTAGCCTTCAGATTAGCAAATAAATTCTTAGACAATAAAAAAAATAGGTTGATTAAACCTCTTGGGACAAAAAGCCCTTAGAGGTTAGGGGCGAAGCCGCTAGTAAGTTTATATGGTGGGTTTGCCTTTTTAATCATCTACCAAAGACAGATATTACCAAATAAGAATAGGAAACAAAATAATTTTGGTATTTGCAAGTTAGTTAAAATTAGCCTCCTAAATTTCATTTTTAAGTTGATGTTATTGTTGAAACCCAAACCCCACACAGTTATTTCTCCCAGAATGGAAAAAAAGTCATTTAAGAAATAAATTTAGTTTAGCTCAACCATAAGAACCTGAATCAGAGGGGCGCTAAAGATTTTGACACCTTCCTTGATAAAAAAATTATGGGGAGTGTAGGTAGGGGGATGTGGGCTTTTTCTAACACCACACTTTAACAATTACATGGGAGGTGTTGCTGACAACCTCCCCCCCCCCCCCACTTGGCTTCACTAAGGGGGTGTATCAGGGGAATGTAAACCCTTGTCTTGGGGGGGGGGGGGGGGGGCGTAGTGAGTTGTAAACAAAGGGGGATGTATCGACCTCCCTTAATTTTGCCAGGGTGGTGGATACAACCCTTTCTGCATGCCGCTGAATGCTTTGACAATTTTTTTCCGTTTTGATTGAACATTGTAAATAATTAGTTATTGGCTATCCCTTGGGAATTTTTACTCATGTTTCAACATATTATCTAACTACATACATATATGTATACAGGGATATTCCACCACAAGATAATTAATTTGGTCATTAACTCTGTAATAAAAACAAAAATCAGATAGAAAAAACGAAGAATATCACGTGTCAAAATAATAAAAAGTATAAACAGACTTGCTGCAAAATTATGTAAATACAGGATTCTGTTTTAGGACAAACTTACATTTTAGACTTGATTATAGAGATGCTACGCTTTTACTATTGTATCTGGTTGTTGAGGAATCATTTTTATAAAAATCAAATGAAAAGGACAATTACATCAGACAAAGAGTTATTGTCGAAAATCAGCATGTTTTAAATGGACGTACGGACATAGACGTCCAAGCTTTTTTTTTTTTGGGGGGGGGGTAAAAAATTTTAAGCGGGGGAGTAAATACCTTCTCCTAAATGGTTTGAGGTGCCTACGGCAACCCCAGGGTAAGGGGTAAATTTCAAATGGGGAGGGTAAAATGAAAAAAATGAAAAAAATCGTTTGGGGGGGGGGGGGGTAATCGCCCCATTACCCCCCCCCCTCCTTGGACGTCTATGCGTACGGACTTTCTGGTAACGATTATAGAGATACAACACATCCTCAATCGTATATCCTTATACTAAATAACTCATATAGGAATCACCATGCAAAGTTTGATATGTAGATCAACTAAAAGAGCTAACCGTTAAGCTTAAGATCTTGTTTGAACCATTGAACCGATACGGACGAACCGACCGACCATAATTATAGAAATCTTCGCTTTTAGAAATTAAACAATCTCAAATTTTCAATTTAAAAATAAAACAACATAATTCATAGCTTGACCTATTTTAAGTTTACCTAAATTGGAGAATTTAGTCGATTCAGTGGTTAGCGAGATCTAACGAACAAAAAATCTTTCACTCTTCTATGAGGATAAAATAGCCTAAAACTCTTTAGTGACCTTAGTGAAGCTTCTCTGAAATAAAGAACTCAATCCCCTAAATAGTTTTTAAAATCTTGAGCTATATACAACAAAAAAACTGTACTACTTTATAGAGCAACAACGTAACTTTCATTAAAGCAGAGATCAATTAAATAACAAAAAAGAACTATACCAATGTACTTTTGTATTATAACATATAAAGTGTATTGTTTTAGATATACATAAATTATATATTTAGAGTTATATACATATATTGTATTTGTATTTTAGTTTGACTGCATATATGAGTGTGGTCTATGAAACCCAACCTATAAATGCGGGTGACCTAACTCATGTTCGATTCATAATGACCTTTTTAGGTTCAAATTTCTTTATCTAATTTTAATGTTAATTAGTAATATACCTTAACAGAACCTATGAGAAGCTACCCTGTAAAGGAGAACCATATCAATTAATCGGTTAGTGAGATCATTTTGTACAGACATAAAAAGATCCTGTTACTGTATCAATATTTTTAGAAATCCCAAACAATCTTTAAAAAACTATTAAAACCCATTAAAATAAAAAAAACACATAAAACCCTAGGTTTTATTGAGAGAAAAAAAACACTGGGTTGGGTTATTTATTAAAAGCCTGTTTTTTTCCAACGCTGCATTAAACACTGCACACATCTCTGAAAACTCTTATCAAATGAACAGACCAACGGATTTTTATTATAATATCTTACTATACTACTACTAGAAAGCCTTGTCTGATGATTGAATAGTTGTCATTACTAACTGCTGCTTTTTGATGGCTGAGAATCATACAGCAATGAAGATCCCCTCCACCACCTAAACTAGTAAGACAAATGAGGTTTAGGGCCCCTACCCCACCACAAAAAAAAAACCAATGTGGTCCAGGGCTTCACCTCTACCACTACGAGAGATGAGGTGCAGGACCCCAACTCCACCTGGCAAACCTGACAACATCTAGATATCAGGATATTGCTTTTAGAAAATACCAAATATTACAGTTACGGGTTATATTATAATGGGTTATTTTTATAAAACATTTTTTTTTTTTAAATTTGCTTATTTAAAAATAAGTATAAAAAAGTGATTTTTGTTGATAGTTTTAAGTAATTTTATATAATCATTCATGGTTAAATCATAAGGACTTTTTTATCTATATGTAGCGATGTGAACCGCTAAGTTTCAAGATTTGATAATATTTTTTTACTACATTATAGTTTTAAAGTAACATTTTAATTTTTTCTAAAGTAACAAAAATGTAGATTTTTTGTGTCCCAATTAATAAAATTAACATGCACTCTTTTCTTAATTTTCGTCCAAGTTGAAAAAAGGTTTTTTTTTATGAAATGGACGGGGATTTTTTAATTCTAAGTGTTTATGATAGGTATTACAGTGATACTGTTCTTCAGAAAACCGATTAAGATGTTTCCATCCAAACCAAATTTTGAGAATTCTTTCCCATATCACATCACACCTGTGGAGAGTCCAATTTTGGGGTAAGTGAAAAATCTATTTGCTTAATCATAGTTATTGCTAAAATGTTTCTCATACGAATCTTTATAGAATCATAGTAATAATTATAACCCTAGTTAACTAAAAACCGTTGCTACTCTACAAAAGTCCACAGATTATCATATATTGATTTGGTATAATATTTAAATTTGGGTTGTTATGGAATATCATTCTCTTTGTACCATTACCTAGTGAAAAATTAGCTTAAAGAAGTGTTAACATCTAATAGTTTTCTTTTATATGTTAATTTATACTAGCTTAACTTGTAGAATCATTTGTTCCAGATTAATTTGTAAAAGAAATTTTCACTATTGATTTTAACTAGTATTACTTGCAGGATCTTTTGTCCCAAGGGAAGCTATAATAAATTAATTTGTAAATTTTGTTTTTGTTACACTTCATATATTAAAGTAGTTACTTAAATGCAAATGAAAAGATTGGTTTAGTCTGTTAAAATACAAGAGTAAACCGATAAATTAATCATTCATAAAATTGCTTGATTCACTACACTAAAAGAAAAACCATAAGTTATATTAAATTTAATTTAGGAAAACACTGTTAAGAACCAAGTGAAGCCCTTCCATGGGAGATATCTAAATTGTGTAATCTTTTGTGTAATATTTGTGTTTGTGAATAGTTAAATAGTTATTTTCATTTTTTAATATTGTTAATAAATGTTTTTTAATGAAATGATTTCTTTTTCAATTTGTTAAAGAACTACTCTTTGATTTACTTTGTTGCTATCAAAACATTGGGGCTCTTGTGTGAAGGGCGTGATTTGAAAATCCACTATTGATTTTAATTATCCTTATACTAAAGTAACAGGATGTTTGTATGTGTGTCTGTACCAAAGGATCTCGCTAACCGCTGAACGGATCGGGTTCTCCATAACAGGGTAGCTTCTCATACGTCCCGGGAAGGTTTATAACTATTTTGGGGGAGGGTACCACCACCCTCCCAAGAGAAATCACAATAAAATCAAAAATATTAAATATTTCCGCTGCATAGTGTTGCTAGCATAGTCGCGCTACGTAGTCGCGCTGCGTAGATGCATGAATTTAACAATTGAAACATAGACAAGTTATTTCTCAAATTAGATATTTAAAATAAAAAAATGAAACATTCAAAGGCCACTAGAGGCCTCTAGGGGCGTAGCCGCTAGTGAAAATTAAAGTAATAAAAAAATTTGGGATGCTTCTTTTTTTCTAAAGGAGATTTCCCTGAATCTATGAGAATCACTGTTATGGTAAAATTTAATCAAAACAGGCAAAACTAATAGCTGAAATGAACATTATGTAAATTCATTTCATAAAAAATTGTCAATTTTCTGGAAATTCACCATACATAGAACCCATAGAAGAAAGAAACACGGCCTTCCAGATTTACAATGTTGATGTAGTCACATCCATTGTGCAGGAACTGTTTTCTTTCAAGAGATACCAAGATGCTTCATCTATGGATTCTGTCAACCTGCCTAAACTCATCAGCAGGCCATCTGACACCTTAGATGAAGAGGACTTTATGGTCAAAGGTTACAAGAGAGATTAACCATTGGTTACTGGTACTTCTGTCAGTCAAGACAAACCAACTATGGCATTTACTCCAACTAACTTATTTAAATAGTAAATTTAAACATATGTAACTTTATTAAATAAATGATGTAAAATACGTAAAAAAAATAAATAAATAAAATGTTAATGAAGTTTTTATTGTATTTTTACTTGGAATGGATATATATTTATGATTATCAATAAAAATTCAGTAAAAATTTAAAATATAAGAAATAGAATAAAATGTAAGGTCTAAATATTATCCTCAGGGATCTTAAGGGATAAGACACTAAATGATATATTGATGTACACCTTAAATGATGAAAATCAATTTAACCCTTTAATGATTAAAATTAAGTGTTTATAATTTGGACATTGCTAGTTTCAACCAACTAACCAAATGTGAATAAAAGTACGAACATTGTTTTATGAGAATTTATTTTTATTAAAACTTTGGGTACCTGTATAATTAGTGTATGTCCACTACCCAGCTTACATTTATAACATAAATTTCATAAGCTAAACTCTTTATATCTCAGGGTTTGACAACTGCTATTTTTATGAACATCATGTCTACTTGGTTTCGATTGTTGGTGCTCTTTGTTAAAACAAGGATGACAACATCAACAAAAACGAAGGAGAGCGTAAGAACTGAATAAGCAGAATATCAATGTATAAGTCTAAACAAAATTGTAAGTAAATTTGTTGCAAAACTTCTTAAATACATGATTCTGTACAAGGACATACTTACATTTTTAGGACTTGATTATAACATTGGAATCCTTGTGGAAATTGGAATAAGTAGAATTAAAGCGGCTAGACAAAAAAATGTGCGGCTAATGCGGCTGCAAAACCCTGGTATATCTTGACATGCAGCTATCATTGATTACATAAGATAACAACAATACAAGCTTTATTCTATTTATAAACAAATATTAGAGTTAATGAACATAGATATCATTTTATTATTAGTAGCGAAGCTACTCTATAATTCACAATGTCAGTCCGTCTGTTCGTCTGTCCGTCCGTCCGTCTGTCCGTCCGTAATTAATGAATTGGGGGAAACGTGATTTTCTCGGCTCCTATAAAAGATAGAGAGCTGAAATTTCTTGACAACATTCCCATCATTAAGGAGCAAAATTAACTATAAAACATCAACGGCGATCGGACTGCTTTTTAGCAGGTTTTAGGCTATTTTTTATATTTTCCAAATTTTCCCCATATCTTTGGTGTTTATGGTCCGATTTTCAAAAAAATTTCAGTTGAAGATATCAAAATTAAATTTCCCGTCATTTGAAGAAAACAACAATGAAGGTCAGACTGCCTTTTTGCAGGTTTTTGGCTATTTTAATATTTTTCACATTTTCCCCATATCTTTGGTGTTTATGGTCCGATTTTCAAAATTTTTTCAGTTAAAGATATCAAAATTAAGTTTCCTGTCGTTTGAAGAAAACAACAATGACAGTCAGACTGCCTTTTTGCAGGTTTTGGGCTATTTTTCATATTTTACACATTTTACCCATATCTTTGGTGTTTATGGTACAATTTTCAAAAATTTTTCAGTTAAAGATATTAAAATTAAATTTCTGGCGTTTTAAGAAAAGAAACAATGGCGGCCAAACTGACTTTTAGCAGGTTTTTGGCTATTTTTATATGTTTGACATATTTCCCCATATCTTTGGTATTTTTGGTCCAATTTTAAAACTTTTTTGCATTAACAGTTTCAACATATTTTTTCCATTGTTATGTGCATCTAGTATGTAATTTACTTTAACCGTCTTCATCATACAAAATAAAACAAGGTTTCGTGTTTATTTTCTCCAACAAATCTATTCTTGATTTTAATAAATACACTTTAAATCTACTTCTACGTATTCCCATCCACAATTTTTGTGCTTCGCTACTTATGGAAGTTGTCATCCTTGTTATTATCTAAAGGGCTAAGAAAGTAGCCGATAAATTCACGTACATCCCCAATGATGATACACAAATTACCCTTCTGTAGTTCACAATTAGTGGTTGAAACCTTTGGTCACTCAACTTTATGAACCAACCAATCAAAATTCAATAAAAGTCGCCAAAGTTGTTATAAGTGAAAGTTATTATAAAACCTTGGGGACTGATTTATTGACCACTGGCATATTAAAACATCTCTAAAAATACAGTAACTTTGGCTGTTTAAAAGGATCTTTGTGCTTTTTAAAAATTGTATTTGCTTTTTTTGTTACTATAACTTTGTAAAAACAAGGATGACAACATCCATAAAAGCGAAGCTCTGAAACGGTAGGACAAACGGACATTAACACTTGTATAATGTCAGAACTGAATAATCAGAATGCTAATGTATAAGTGTCAAAGCAAAATTTAAGTAAATTTGTTGAAAAACTGCTTGATACAGGATAATGATTATGGACATATACTTACATTTTTAGGACTTGATTATAGAGTTGCTTCGCTTATAATATTGTACTTTGTTGTCCCAGGAATTAGTATACCAAAAATAGGACCAATCGGATAATTAGGTCACATACAAATTTGTTGTTAAAAATGTAAAAAAAATCAACATGTTGCTAGTGCTACGCTTTCTAACTCGTACCTAACTATTACAGGAATCACCTTTCAAAATTTGAAATCGATAGGACAATTCTAACATGCCTAAATTAACGAAAAAGCTATTTAAAAAAGTAAAAAAATCAACATGTTTAAAATAGAGGTACGGACATTTTGGTAATGATTATAGAGTTGCTACGCTTTCTAAATCGTACCTAACTACTAAAGGAATCACCATGCAAAATTTGAAATCGATAGGACAATTCTAACATGTTTAAATCAACAAAAAAAGCTATCCGTTACGGACGGACGGACGTACGGACAGACCGACCCTCATTATAGAAAAGCTTCGCTTTTAAAAATGAATGGCCCCAAAAACTCATTAAACCCCGAAGAAATAGACAGACATCGCTCTCCTGCAAGAATTCGAAAAAAATCTTTTTCTTATAAGAAATATAAACGGCAAGTAGAAAATTAGGCTCTAATTTTTATCTGTATATTACAAGCAGATAGAGATAGACAGATAGACATACATAGAGATATATAGATAGATAGATAATAAGATAAGAATAGTAGTGAGTCTTTATGCTTTACTGATGCTGTTCAGGGAGGAAGGGGAGGGGACATTGGGCTCTTTATTTTACTGGTCCCCAAAGTTATATAATAACGTTTTCTTATTCGTTGGCTCAACAACTTTTTGGACTATTTTGAATTTTTATCGGCTGGTTCATTAAGTGTTCAAGTGTTAAAAAGTTTTAACCTCTAATTGTAACCTACAGAAGAAGTGTATCATCATAGGGGATGTACATCAATTTATCGGCCATTGTCTTATCCCTTTAGTTCTCTGGATGCTGATGCTTGCATCTTATTCCCCGGCACCATTCCCTATCTTGCAACACCCCCCACAGTAGAATATATGGTGATATATACTTAGTACTTTGAAAATGTATGCAAGTTATAAAGTACAAGGGAAAACTAAATAGACACTAAAATATTGTTTCTTCAGTTGAATTATCATTTGCTTTAGAAATATTTTAGTTTACAAATTATAATTCTTTTTTGAAACATTTATAAAACTCGAGAAAACACTAATTGTACAGAATATGTAATGTACAGACACCTTAAATTGACTTTCATCCATTTATACGTACGTTTCTGTGGACATTTTCCACACAATTTTTAAAGGTTTGTTAAAGATTGTTAAGAACCAGTAGTATTCTGTTGAAAAACACAAATATTTGAATAAAATTCTGTTTTGTTTACTTTTTTACCCACTGTGACCTTCTCCCTTGACCCTTGATAATGCAAGGTCCATTACTCTTCCCTTGGGATGTCAGGGATACAGAGATAGGACTATGGATGTGAGATTAATCTTCTCTTGGGATGTCAGGGATACAGAGATAGGACTATGGATGTAAGATTAATCTTACTTTGGAATGTCATGGATACCGAAATAGGACTATGGATGTGAGATTAATCTTCTCTTGGGATGTAAGAGACACAGAGATAGGACTATTGATGTGAGATTAATCTTCTCTTGGGATGTCAGGGATACAGAGATAGGACTATGGATGTGAGATTAATCTTCTCTTAGGATGTCAGGGATACAGAGATAGGACTATGGATGTGAGATTAATCTTATCTTGGGATGTCAGGGATACAGAGATAGGACTATGGATGTGAGATTAATCTTCTCTTGGGATGTCACAATACAGAGATAAGACTATGGAAGAGAGATTAATCTTCTCTTGGGATGTCAGAGATACAGAGATAGCACTATGGATGTGAGATTAATCTTCTCTTGGGATGTCTTAGATACAGAGATAGAACTATGGATGTGAGATTAATCTTCTCTTGGGGTGTCACAATACAGAGATAAGACTATGGATGTGAGATTAATCTTCCCTTGGGATAACAGGGATACAGAAATAGGACTATGGATGTGAGATTAATCTTATCTTGGGATGTCAGGGATACAGAAATAGGACTATGGATGTGAGATTAATCTTCTCTTGGGATGTCAAAGATACAGAAATAGAACTATGGATGTAAGATTAATCTAGCTTGGTATGTCAGGGATACAGAAATAGGACTATGGATGTGAGATTAATCTTCTCTTGGGATGTCAGGGATACAGAAATAGGACTATGGATGTGAGATTAATCTTTCCTTGGGATGTCAGGGATACAGAGATATCACTATGGATGTGAGATTAATCTTCTCTTGGGATGTCAGAGATACAGAGATAGTGCTATGGATGTGAGATTAATCTTCTCTTGGGATGTCAGGGATACAGAAATAGGACTATGGATGTGAGATTAATCTTCTCTTGGGATGTCAGGGATACAGAGATAGGACTATGGATATGAGATTAATCTTTCCTTGGGATGTCAGGGATACAGAGATAGGACTATGGATATGAGATTAATCTTTCCTTGGGATGTCAGGGATACAGAGATAGGACTATGGAAGTGAGATTAATCTTCTCTTGGGATGTCAGGGATACAGAAATAGGACTATGGATGTGAGATTAATCTTCCCTTGGGATGTCAGAGATACAGAAATAGGACTATGGATGTGAGATTAATCTTCTCTTGGGATGTCAGGGATACAGAGATAGGACTATGGATGTGAGATTAATCTTCTCTTGGGATGTCAGAGATACAGAAATAGGACTATGGATGTGAGATTAATCTTCTCTTGGGATGTCAGGGATACAGAAATAGGACTATGGATGTGAGATTAATCTTCCCTTGGGATGTCAGAGATACAGAAATAGGACTATGGATGTGAGATTAATCTTCTCTTGGGATGTCAGGGATACAGAGATAGGACTATGGATGTGAGATTAATCTTCTCTTGGGATGTCAGAGATACAGAAATAGGACTATGGATGTGAGATTAATCTTTCCTTGGGATGTCAGGGATACAGAGATATCACTATGGATGTGAGATTAATCTTCTCTTGGGATGTCAGAGATACAGAGATAGTGCTATGGATGTGAGATTAATCTTCTCTTGGGATGTCAGGGATACAGAAATAGGACTATGGATGTGAGATTAATCTTCTCTTGGGATGTCAGGGATACAGAGATAGGACTATGGATATGAGATTAATCTTTCCTTGGGATGTCAGGGATACAGAGATAGGACTATGGATATGAGATTAATCTTTCCTTGGGATGTCAGGGATACAGAGATAGGACTATGGAAGTGAGATTAATCTTCTCTTGGGATGTCAGGGATACAGAAATAGGACTATGGATGTGAGATTAATCTTCCCTTGGGATGTCAGAGATACAGAAATAGGACTATGGATGTGAGATTAATCTTCTCTTGGGATGTCAGGGATACAGAGATAGGACTATGGATGTGAGATTAATCTTCTCTTGGGATGTCAGGGATACAGAGATAGGACTATGGATGAAATTTATGGATGTGAAATTGTCCAATGTTGAAACTACTACAAATATAAGAATACATTTTCTCGTATTCATTCGAATCCGGTGGGTAGAAACTGGTTCTCATCCATACGAAAAAACTATGTCCAGCATCGTATTATATCCAGCTTTCTACGAATATGAAAATGTACAGTCATAAGATTAAAACCAGTTTTTTCAGCTCGTGCCTTCGGCACCTCGGGGCTAAAAAAATGGTTTTAATCTTATAATTGTACATTCTATATCCACGGAAAGCTGTTTATAATACGATGTGTAAAGTAACTATTATTTCTTCCTAAAAGTATAGTTTTTATGGATCAAACTGTAAATAAAAATTATGTTATAGTCATATAGATAGATATTTATATGTTTGTGTGAGATAATGCATCCCCCCCCCCCCCCATCAAGCCTCCCAAGGGATGTGGGTCCAGGGACAATATATGCATTACATACATTAATTTAGAATAATAAACCAAGTAGCTTAAAAACTACTTACAGACATAAACCCATATATGAAGGTAAAGGATTTTGGAAAACAAAGATGACAACATCCATTAAAGCGAATCTCTGAAACGGAAGGACAAACGAACATTAAAACTTGTAGAGTATCAGCTTAATAAGCAGAATATTAAGCCTAAAAGAATGTTTGTAAATTTATTGGAAAACTTTTTAAATACAGGATACTTTTTAAGAACACTAGCTTTGTCCCTATAGGTTTGATCAAACAAATTTTTCATGTTTTAGATTTTAAAGAAATTTTTTTTAAAAAAAATTTTGGGGGGGAGAGGGGATAGTCGACCCCACTATTTTAATTTTAGTTTTAAAAAGAAAAAAAATATTTTTTTTCGAAGGGGTATTTTTCATTTTTGGGGGGAGTTAGGGGTGTCCCACCCCCCTAGAAAATAAACCTTCCCGGGACCTATGAGAAGCTACCCTGTAAAGGAGAACCTGATCGGTTCAGCGGTTAGCGAGATCCTTCGCTACAAACAAACAGACAGACAAACAGACAAACAAACAGACAAACAGACAGACAGACATCGTTCAACTTTGTATTGTAGATATTTAGGACTAAATAATAGAAATGCTTCGCATATAACAGCGTTCCATGTGGTAATAGGAATCAGTATTCCAAGAATTAGATGAATATGTTGATTGAAACATACGAAAGTTTGTTTTCATAAAAAGTAAAAAAAAACAACTTGTTTTAAATGGACGTACGGACTTTCTGTTAAAGATTGTACAGTTGCTATGCTTCCTACATCATACCTACTTATTATAGGAATCATCATATAAAGTTTGAAATCGTTAGAGCATTTATAGCTTAAAGAACAGAGTTAACTATCTGTGACGGACGGACGGACCAACCCTAATTATAAAAACGCTTCGCATTTAAAAAAATATTTTGTTCAGAGGCCTAAGTTATGTCGAATGTTTATCACATCATCATTGAATTTTAAAATAGTTTGTCTGACCTTCTAATTAGTTAACTTTTGTCTTTATGGATGTTGTCAAGTCATCATCTTTCTTCCTTTTTTTCTCTTTTTTGAAATTTCTGTCTATTTATATCTCTCTTTTGTGTTTAGCTTATAATTTCAATAGATTGTTCCATATTGGACGTAATTTTTTAATATCAAACTACCTATACGCCCCTAGAGGCCTCTAGGGCCACTTTAGGTGGGGGGAATTAAATTGAATAACCCAATTTCTTAATGTAGATATTAAAGAAAAAAAATCAATTAAAAAAATAAATTTGGGGCTGGGGGCATTTTTTCTAGGGGCGATTTCTTTTGAGAGGATGGTTGTACCCTCCCCAAAAAATAGTTATAAACCTTCGTTACAAACAAACAAACAAACAGACAGACAGACATCGTTATACTTTGTATTATAGATATCACTGAAAATATTTTTAAAAAACTTAACATATATAGAATAAAAGTACGTAAAAACTGTATGAAATTTAAACCAAAAACTTATATAAAAGCAATTATAATAAGTTCTATAAATAGAAATATTTATTATTAAACATACTTAAATTTCCATAATGATTATGTTTGTTTAAGCCTAATGTTTAATCACATGAAATATGTAAATAACAAGGATGACAACATCCATAAAAGCGAAGCACTGAAACGGTAGGACAAACGGACATTAACACTGAACTGAAAAATCGGAACATAAATGTATAAATGTCGAATCAAAATTGTAGGTAATTGTTGAAAAACTGCTTAAAAACAGGATAATGTTTATGGACATACTTACATTTTTGGAATTGATTATAGAGTTGCTTCGCTTATAATATTGTTCTTTGTTGTCCCAGGAATCAATATACCAAAAATCAGATCAAACGGATAATTAAAACACTTGAAAATTTGTTGTTAAAAAAGTAGAAAAATCAACATGTTTAAAATGGACGTACGGACATTCTGGTAATGATTATAGAGTTGCTACGCTTTCTAAATCGTACCCAACTACTACAGGAATCATCATGCAAAGTTTGAAATCGATAGGACAATTCTAACATGTCTAAATTAACGAATAAAAGCTATCTATCTCGGACGGACGTACGGACGGACGGACGGACGGACGGACGGACCGACCCTAATTATAGAAAAGCTTCGCTTTTAACAAGAATGACAACATCCATAAAAGCGAAGCACTGAAACGGTAGTACAAACGGACATTAACACTTGTATAGTTTCTAAACTGAATAATCAGAATATAAAAGTATAAGATTCGAAGCAAACTTGTAAGTATTTTTAAAAGCGAAGCTTTTCTATAATTAGGGTCGGTCCGTCCGTACGTCCGTCCGTCCGTACGTCCGTCCGAGATAGATAGCTTTTATTCGTTAATTTAGGCATGTTAGAATTGTCCTATCGATTTCAAACTTTGCATGATGATTCCTGTAGTAGTTGGGTACGATTTAGAAAGCGTAGCAACTCTATAATCATTACCAGAATGTCCGTACGTCCATTTTAAACATGTTGATTTTTCTACTTTTTTAACAACAAATTTTCAAGTGTTTTAATTATCCTTTTGATCTGATTTTTGGTATATTGATTCCTGGGACAACAAAGAACAATATTTTAAGCGAAGCAACTCTATAATCAAGTCCAAAAATGTAAGTATGTCCATAAACATTATCCTGTTTTTAAACAGTTTTTCAACAAATTTACCTACAATTTTGATTCTATTAAACTGGCGGACGCTCCCAAGTAGCTCTCGCTCTAAACCAATAAGAATCGTCCTGTTTTTAACAACCAATCACCAATTGGCGAAAATTTTACAAGCAGACAATTCTAGAAAAAATAATGATTTCGTCTGCTACTAAAAAATAAATATAAATGGTGTTAGATCACATTAGCTTAATTATTAAATCTGCTTAGAGTTAAACATTAAAAAAGGGCCATATAGAAAAAACAAAAATAACGGGATTATTTTTTGGAAAGGAGGTAGCTACGAATTTTCATTTGGTAGTTTATAAATTAGATGTTGTATTTTGAATTTTAAAAATTTAATACAGAATTGATACAACACTTTAACCCTAATATATGTACAATACACAATACAACACAGTACAAATCTATCACTAATTAATAGTATCCAAAGAATACTTGATAGAATGTTACCCAAGTGCATATTAATTTATTTATTTTGAATTTTAATTAGCAATGAAATTTTTAAATAAAATTTTTACTCATGAATAAAAATGCAAATAATACAAACTAAAATCTGTCTGAGGGAAACCCAACGATAGCTTTCTGACAGTTCAAATTACCAAAGTAAAAGATAAAAAAATTTTGGGAGAGAAAAAACTTCATTTTAACAAAAGCCATTAATATATAGGTTTATAAAAAGTTATGTTTTTTACTTTAAACTAGCTACCTGAATTTGATTCTATACTTTATCTACACACACACACACAGCTTTTTTATTAGCGTTTTATACGAAGCACTGCGCCATCCCAAAACTGGTTTATTAGGCTAGAAATAGGCCTAGGCTTGAAATAGGCCTGAAATAATATTTTCCTACGTTTCCCATCCCTTATCCCTGGTTTCGCCTTATTTTCACAGTAGATTTCCTCCTATTTCTTGCTCCTGCGGGGTGCTCTATTACTGCGGGCCGGGTCAATTGCCCAACCCTGTGGGTCAATCACCTAACCTAATCTAACCTATAAAAAGCTGCTTTGAAAATACCAAAGGAAGGGGGAAGAGAGACTATACGCAAATTTTTTGTTAAAAATCAACATGTTTAAAATGAACGTACGGACATTCTGGTCGCGATTATAGAGTTGCTACGCTTTCTAAATTAATTGTTATCACATAATTGGCTAAGGTCAATTTTTAATTTTTTGAAATCAATTTCCTTTTAAAACATTGATCAAAATATTTAATAACAAAATCTTTTAGAACGCTTATTGCAAAGAATAACAAAAGTTAAATGAAAAATTTTGTTTTGTAGTAATGATTTCATGTATACTAGCGGTTTTGCCCCTAGCCTATAGGGGCTTTGCCCCTAGAGGTAATTAAAAAAACGTGCCTAAAAAATGATGTGAGTATCGAAATAATTACATCTTCTATTACCTACCCAGCCAAAAATTGTGAAAGGGTCGTAAACTATCTCGAACAAATTGCGAATTCGCCAAATTCGAAAAAAAATTGGAGGGGATTTTTGTTTTTTGGGAGGTTGGGGGTGTCCCACCCCCCAAGAAAATAGCCTAAAAACACCAAAGGACTAGTAGGTATATTCCCTGAAGAGTAGAATCCAATCGGTTAAGTGGTTACCGAGATCTTAAGGGACGGACAAACATCATTCTATTTTGTATTATAGATTCATGAGAAAAATGAAAAAACTAAAATTTAGTTTTATAGAGTAGCTGCTCATATTATTGCTACCTGCACGCCAAGTTTGGTGTTCTATGATATTAGCAAACATTTTTGCTTATTCTTTTCTGTGTACTAGTGGCTAGGCCACAAGCACTGAAGTGGCTAAGAAGGGGGATAAAACTAGGCTAAAATGAATCTAAAAATGAAATACCTTAAAACCTTCCTGAGACCTAGGTGAATCTTCCCCAATATAGGAGAACTCAAGCAGTTCATTGTTTATTGAGAGTTTAAGATTCAGACAAAAGAGCCCTCCTACTTTAAATTATAGGATTCGTAACTTTTACTAATACGACAGTTTCGCGGGTTTTAATGGACGCTGTGTCCAGCAATAAATAATGAAAGTTTAGATCCTCAATCATTTTTGGGCTAATAGGAGCACAGTGAAGGAACAATCTGACAACATTATTGTTTTAAAATATACATGAATATGTACAAAATGTAAGTTTCGTTTTCGTTTCATTAATGAAATAATTAAACAAATAGTTAAGTTTTTTAAAATAAAGATTTGCCTTGGGAAATTTTAACCCACAAAAATTTTGTTGCTTGAATTTAAGATTTAACAAACATAAAATCTTCGTCTGCTAGAATAGTTATTTATTTTATTATATTATAAACAGCTTTTCGCGGATATACAAATGAACAATTAAAGATTTTAAAAGTTTTTAATATTATGATTGTACATTTTTATATTCGTAGAAAACTGGATATAATACGATACAATATATGATTTTTCAGTATGGCCTATAACCAAGATCTAATCCAGTGGTCCTAGATATTAATAGGTTTGAAGCCACACTTACTTTCTAAGTTGGACGAATTATTGTGTCTAATTGAGCATCTACATTGATAAATCTATTTTTTCCTAATTGAATTGACCGCCTGATTATTTCTGGATTATTCCAACTCACAAATATTCTCCAGTTCAAATTTTTTTTTATAAATAGGGAGGTTTTTGATTTTATAATTCAGTAGTGCACAGACATTCTATGTTTTATTATTAAACAATTTTAACTTATGTTTTTATGTTAGTATTATATTATCATTTATATTAAACTTTGCCTTGGCACTTTTTATAATGTATGTTTAAAATGATTTCACTTTTAAATTTTTTTTACGTTCATGAATTTCTGTGTAGTATTTGGTAATTTTATTTACGTATTTTCTAAGTTATTTAGAATTAGCCTTCTATTTTGTTTTTCATTATGGTTAATATTTTGTGCCTTACTTGTATATTTTTAAAAATTTGCCTTCTATTGTTTTTTTTATTGTGGTTTACTTTTATGTTTTTTTTTAAATTTGCCTTCTAATTTGTTTTTTATTATATTTAATCTTTTGTGCTTTACTTTTATGTTTTTTTAAATTTCCCTTCTGATTTGTTTTTCTTTATGGTTAATATTTTGTGCCATAGTTTGCATGATATATATATCTTGTGTTTATTTAGCATGGTTTTTGATTTATTTTTTATTATGTCTAAATATGATTTTTAACTATATAGCCTTCTTAATCTTATTTTATGATTAAATTTTTAAACTTTATTTGTTGGTTTTATTAATTTTAATTATGTGTTCATTATTTTATGCATGTTATAATTTATCTTCATACCCTTTGAATTATTATTAATTATATGTTAATTGATTTTTAAAGATTTTTTTTCTTTTATATTTGCTTTTTTAATACAGTTTTATTATTTGCCTTCATTATTCTATATTCCCTTTTATTACATGTTTTTGCTTTGTTTTACATTTTAGGTATATTTAAATTGTTGATTCTACTTGGCCTGAGTGGTATTGCATTTTATTTCATAGATTTGATGCATAACTTGCTTGTGTTGTTTTTCTTCTGTTTTCAGATTAATAATGGCTTTTTGGATGCTTTATGTTGATATCGTTAATAATTGCTTTTTTGGATGCTTTATGTTGATATCCTCTGCCGTTTGGTAAGATTACTTTACATTTACAACAGTAATGCTTTTGTTGTAGCTATGCTTCTCTATAATTTACTATGTCTGTTTGTCCGTATGTCAGTTCATCCGCCAGTCAGTGATCTGTAACGATATGAGGGAAAGTTATTTTTCTGCTGCTATTCATAATAAAAGGCTGGAACTTCATGTCAATATTATTATTATGGAGCATAATTAACTAAAAAACATCGTTGCTTTGACCCAGGAATAAGGTATAACAACAAGTAAAATATTGAGAGGTCGACAATTTTACGATGTGTTGCCCCCCATCGACAGCTGAAAAAACCTGTATAGGTTTAATGATTTTTTTTCGAATTAATTTCGTTGTTGATATAAGCTCACTTTGACTATTAGTTATAAAAAAAGTATGATTCAATCTGTCAGTATTGCTATGATATTATTTCATACTTTCTTATTTCCTAGCATCTTTCTTAAATTGATTTTATTTATTTTATGTAAATCATTTATTTAAATTTTTATTGTTTTGCAGGTTTGTTGCTGCGGCATATGACCCCTTTTCTTTGGCCTATATCTATATTTTCCATCTGTATGGGGATTTTTTTACAGGTGCGTTACTGTTTCTTTATTTATTTTAGCTTTTAAGTTCGTAAAAGCCTATTCTTATTTATAAGAAAGAGAGATTGATTTACATATAGAATAAATGAAATAGAATATAGAATTATACAGCCGATCTAGGATTTTAAAATTTTTATCTGATATTAATATATACCAGGGAGTAAGGGAGGGGACAATGGGCAATTAATTCAATTTAAGAGGGTTCACTGAAAAGCAATGAAAGCCAGATTTATCAAGAAAATTTTACCAAAAATTGTAAAGGGATCATGGTAATCTAATTTAGAACAAAATTGGTTCTAAGAAAAAAAAATCATTTACTTAAATTAAATTATCAATACATCGCAATGTAGTAAACATTCTGTAATTAATCACTAGAAAAATCTTGTTTAGAGCTATGTAAACCCTTTCAAATATTTTTAACTGACCCCTAAATTCAAGCGGTTCTTAGATTATTTAATACATAGATATGCATGAAATGACATTTTTTGGGGAAAAAATATTTGTTAAAACCAGCCATTAATAACAAATTTTTCTGTCTGCATATTCAAATCTACCTCAGCTAGTTAGCGGGGCATTGATGCGCTAGTACCCAAAGTGAGTCAGAATCTGCTGTATACGTGCACATTCCCTTTAAGCCAGTACCCAAAGTCTGAGACTCTTAAAAATTGAATATTCGATCCATTGTCCCCTCCCTTACTCCCTGAATATATACGCATTTATGATTATCTATGTTTTTTTTCGATTTCATCATCTTTTATTATTATAAGATACTCTACAATTCTATTTTATTTAGGCTTCCCAAGACTGTGGACTTCCTTAAAAATTGTAAGACCAATAAGGTAAAACATTATTTTCTACTTGCTTAAATCTGAAGAATGTTTCCTAACTTTTGTTAATTTTTTATTCCCATTCGAGTTTTGATATAATGGGGTGTACAAAATAGATTTTATCAATAATTACTCAACAGAATTAAAAAAGTAAGGTGTTCTATGGATCTTATTACATCTACTACTTACTAAAAACATGGACTTGCTATTTTTAGAAAAAGTTAGGACACGTTCTTTATTCAATAGGTGCAACCCCTGTTTTGAACCTCTTTTTCTCGCCAAGACATAATGTAAATTCGTTGATAACTAATGTAAGAAAACATTTGTTATTTTTCACTTTTTCAGTGCATCTTAGCACTGCATAGGGATCTAAAGGGATAAGACAATGGCCGTTAAATTTATGTACATCCGCAATGATGATACACAAAATTTCACCTTCTGTAGATTAAAATTAGTGGTCGTAACGTTAGAACATTCAACTTAATGAGCCAACCAATCAAAATTCACAAAATCGGGAAATATTGGGTTGTGTCGCACTTGACACATCCCAATCTTTCCCGATTTTGTATAATTTTTGAGGAACACGATTCCAGTGACGTCATATTCTTCTTTCCCAAAAAAGGGAAGGGGGGAAGAAAATCTCTTCAAAAGAGATGGGGAAAACCCCCTTTTCTCCCATCTCCTTTTTTTCTTCCCCCCTTCCCTTTTTCGGCAAGATTGGGTTGTGTCTCTAAGTGCCATTTAATCAATGATTACGAGATGGTCGCATTAACCCAAAATATGTTATCATTTTATAATAAAAAAAATATTAACAGCCGTCTCAGTCTATTTTGCTGGTCTTTACTTTTATGGATCTTGAAATCTTTGTTTAAATTATTTAACTTTTCTTATTTCTTATTTTACAGTTAGGGAGTTGAATCCATTTTTATAGAAGCAGAAATATAATCTATGATTATGGTTTGGACCCTCTAAAACTGTAATCTACCTTTCCACTTCCCCCTCTCTTGGTGAAGATATCTTCAACGCCGATACGATTTTTGAAATGTAAGATTCTACTTTCCCTTCTCTTGGTGAAGATATCTTCAACGCCGATACGATTTTTGAAATGTAAGATTCCACTTTCCCCTCTCTTGGTGAAGATATCTTCAACGCCGATACGATTTTTGAAATTTAAGATTCCACTTTTGCCTCTCTTGGTGAAGATATCTTCAACAAGAGAGACAAAAGTGGAATCTTATATTTCAAAAATCGTATTGGCGTTGAAGATATCTTTACCAAGAGAGGGGAAAGTGGAAGGGTAGATTACAGTTTTAGAGGGTCCAAACCATAATCATAGATTATATTTCTGCTTCTATAAAAATGGATTCAACTCCCTAACTGTTTTAGGTTTTCAATCTTGCAACTTGGTTGAGTTTAATTGTTGTTGTGTTTTTTAAAGGTAAATATTTATTTGGATGTAGATTATTCATGGATATTTGAAAAATTGTCGTCAATTTAGCTTGCTTAAATGGAACTCCTTTATTAGTCAATTCGTTTAACTAGTAGCAGGTGAGGGTATTGGGCAAAGAGGGTGGAAGCCTGCTCCGTGACTTACTTTATTAAAGAACACGAAATTCTTCGTTTGTCTGAGGTTTGTACCTACTGATAACACCTGCAATAATGAATACTTAAGTTAGTTGTGGTTGCATATCCCCTCCCCCCCTACTTATATTTGGATAAATTTGAATCCAATGAAAAGTAATTATTTTTAGGTTCTATTCTACACCTGGCTACCTTGCAGCTATATCTAGTGTGTATTTACAGGTAAACTTCATGTTATAGCTTCTCTATAATTATTACGTCTGTCTGTAACATTTTATTTAAAATGTATGAAAACTTATCTGTATATGACTCATGGTTAGTCCTATCAATTGTGTAATCAAGCAAATCAATAGAGAAATCCGTATGCTTTGCCAATTTCATTTTCATTATATTGTTAACTATTTTTTAAATATTATTCTTATAATAAAGTAGCAGGATGTGTGTTTGTTTGTCTGTCTGTCTGTTTATACCGTATGATCTCATTAACCTCTGAACCGATCGGGTTCTTCTTAACAGAGTAGCTCTTATAGGTCCAGGGAAAGTTTATAATTATTTTGGGGAAGGATACCACCCCCCTCACAATAGAAATCATAAAAATCCAATTTTTTTAGGTATAGAGACTCCTATGCAACATAGGTACCATAGAAACTTAAACACAACATATCTTCAGGACGTAATTATATATGAAAATTTTAATTTAGATTTAAATTTAACATTTTTATTTTTGTCTGCTAAACAAAATATTAATAATTTAATGATTTAATACAACATGAAATATGACAGTTTTATAGCCAACTTGAACTTTATTTTGGTTTGAAATTTTATAGGTTTTATATTTTATAAATTATTTTTTGTCGGCTATATACAGGTGCAGACAAACTATGAATTAATACACAATGATATTATGACATGAGACATGATATTTTCAACTTTTTTCTTTTGTTGTTTTGCTTTATTAGTATCTTTGGATCCTGGTTAATTGATTGGTAGTTGTATTGGTTAGTTAATATTGGTTGGTTAGTGGTGGTTGGTTAATATTGGTTGGTTAGTGGTGGTTGGTTAATATTGGTTGGTTAGTGGTGGTTGGTTAATATTGGTTGGTTAGTGGTGGTTGGTTAATATTGGTTGATCAGTGGTGGTTGGTTAATATTGGTTGGTTAGTGGTTGATGTTTAGTATTGGTTGGTCAGTCATCCTGCTTTTCTTTTTGTTCATGAGGGGGAGGTTCTGTCCGTTCCTAGTGCAAATTACCCCGTACATTACATGAGGTGGTGAGGAAAGTACGCAGTGTCATGACCAGTGTTCTTAACTCTTTAACCACTGATGACGTGTGTATTCTAGGATCCTGGGTAGCTGCCAGCTGTGGCTGGAGCTGTTGTGTTGTTGGTTGTTGTGTCCCTACACCACGATGAACCATCAATTGGTCACCAGACCAATCTCCTAGACCCTCAAGAAGACCCTCATGAAGACTCTCTAGGTTTATGTCTGTCTCTCTCCCTATCCCTTTCCCTTGTCCCTATGGCACTCCGTTGTGTCTGGCTATAGGTTACCTGCTAAACAAAACCTAATCTCCGAGCAGGTTTTTCACTGATTGACCATGGAAGGTTTATAATGATTTATACTTCTGGTCATTTGGTGGGGAACTTGATAACAATATCTTCGAAAAATTTATTTAAAATTTATTAATTTATCTTGAGTATTGTAATATATTTTTAACTTAATATAGTTAAGAGTATAAATAATGAATATGTTATTTATTTATTTGAATTAGCATCTTCCCTTACTGTCTTTCATTATTCATTATTTAAAAAGATTTATTGAAAAGGAAACCTTTTTTGAATCCAACAAATTAAACCCAAACCTTGAGTTTTTCACTAAGTGACCATAAAAGGTTTATTTTAATTCATACTTCTGGTCATTTGGTGGGGAACTTGATACAAATATCTTCAAAAAATAAAATGAATTTTACAAACCCAAATTTTGAATGAAAAAAATCAACCCTAAACCTTGAGTTTTTCACTAAGTGACCATGGAGGGTTTATATTAATTTATACTTCTGGTCATTTGGTGGGGAACTTGATAAAAATATCTTCGAGTAGTAAACTGTTCAAAAAATCAAATCTCAACTTTGAATGAAAAAAATCAATCCTATACCTTGAGTTTTTCACTGAGTGACTATAGAAGGTTTATAATAATCTATACTTCTGGTCATTTGGTGGGAAACTTGATAAAAATATCTTTGAGTAGTAAACTCAAATCAAACAAATAATAATCGATAAAAATGCAGTAAAAGCATTAAATTTTAACTTTTGCTTCTATAAATCTTTATTGATTTATCTTTAATATTGTAATATATTTTAACTTAATATTGTTAAGAATATAAATAATAAATATGCTATTTGTTTATCAAAATTAGTATCTTCCCTTACTGTCTTCCCTGGACCTTTAAGAAGATTTATTTGTTCTTAATATTTTATTTTTGGTATATTATTTATAATTAAGTCTCTTTAAATTTTTCCCTATGTATACTAAGGTGTTTAGAAATGGTATATCCATTTGGGTTATCAACTGCTGATATGTTTCAAATTTCATATCACAGTTTGATGACCTATTTGGATTTTACCTTCAGCAACTCTGAACAAATCAACCAATTGTGACCTACATACAACCTGCAATAGTTCTTCTTTAGGTGTCCAAACTTTCAAGGAATCGCCACATGGACAAAAATAGCGAAAAATGCATTGTTATATATCTTGTCACATGGAACAAAAATTAGTGATTTATTTATTCAATGGTTAATGTTCTTTGAATAAAGGTATAATTATCAACTATCTACACTATATATTCTATATAACTATATATACAATAGTGTCTCTATAGTCTTTGTTATATAATATACATGGCTAGAATAGACGTTGCTTTATTATTAACCATCTACACTATATATTCTATAAAATTATAGATAAGGTAGTGTCTCTATAGTCATGGTTATATGATATACATGACTAGAGTAGACACTGCTTTATCAACCATCTACACTATATATTCTATATAACTATAAAGGACGCCTAGACACAAAATTATAACCTTATCTTTGTCAGAAACTTAGATTGCCTGTAACTGATTACATTTTTACACCACATTTTATAGTCAAAATCTATGAAAAAAATTTGATTTAAATTGCATTTTTACACGAAAATCATAGCGGAAACAAAGGGGTAAACTAATACAAGCTTAGCTGTGGTTGGTTGTTAAGCTGATTCAGCTTTCTGATTGGCTACAGTACATTCGGTCCAACGCAAGTAAAACTTAATTTTTTTTAATGATTTTGACTATAAAAATGGGGTATTTTTATTGTAAAAATATAATTAGTTACTGGAAACCTAAATTTATGACAAAAATAAGCTTATAATTTTGTTTCTAGGCCACGTAGTTTAATTTCAAAGTTTTTAACATGAGCATTGCAATTCTTTCAAAATTTTCATTGTACATAAAATGTAATTTTAAAATGCCTAGAACTTTTTTGTTATAGAAGCTTAAGGCTTCAAATTTGGGGTATTAGGTCTACTTGTGGCAGTCTTTCAGCAGTTAAAGCGTGGTATTTCTTGCAGGCTTCCTTTAAGGTAGTTTCTCTATAGTCATTGTTATATAATATACATGACTAGAGGAGATATTGATTTATCATCAACCATCTACACTATATATATTCTATATAATTATAGATAAGGTAGTGTCTCTATAGTCATGGTTATATAATATACATGACTAGAGTAGACACTGCTTTATTATCAACCACTACACTATATTTTCTATATAACTACAGGGTGCGCCACATATCTAGGGACTATTTCTAAATTGTAAACAAATGAACATAAAATCGTCAATTTTAAAGATTTTATTATATTTTAAAAACTGGGGAGCAAATTAGGTATATGACTATTAAATCATTGAATAAAATCGCCGCCAGCATCAATCAACGCCTCTACCCACCTCCTCAACTGCCGGCAGGCCAAGGTCAGAATGTAACTGTCCAAGCTGGCGAAGTTCTCCTTGATAGTGGCAATGAGGGAGGTCTTTATAATATGGGTACGTCTATTGGGTATGCTTCAAAGTAGCCCAAGGTCCAAAAGTCCATTGAATTAAGATCGGGCTGCTGGGAGGCCCCATTTCCTTAGGAATGTGAGTAACCGCAGGATCCAAATTCACCCAACTTTAAAGCTACCCTTTGACACGGAGGCTCTTATTTGGACCACAGTTAAGCTAGAACGACGTTCTATACCTTTTTGGAAATGGCAGGAAGATTCATCTAGGGTTATCAGCGCAATTCATAGTCTAAAATGAGTTTTAAGTATTTAAGTACTTATGTATCTAACAGTATCCCCAGCAAGTTGCATTACTCTAGCTCATCTACAGAAAAGTCCCTAGATATGTGGCACACCCTGTATAGATAAGGTAGTGTCTCTATAGTCATCTATAATACAAAGTAGAACGATGTCTGTCTGTCTGTCTGTCCGTCTGTCCGTCTGTCTGTCCGTCTGAAGCTTAAGATCTCAGTAATCACTGAACCGATTGGGCTCTACTCTTCAGGGAATATACCTACTGGTCCTGTGATGGTTTTAAGCTATTTTCTTGGGGGGTGGGAAACCCCTAACCCCCCAAAAAAATGAAAAATACCCCCTCCCCCCCCAAAATTTTTTTTTACTTTTTCTTTTTAAATCTAAAATACAAAAAATTAGGTTGATCAAACCTCTTGGGACAAAGCCCCTAGAGGCTAGGGGCGAAGCCGCTAGTGGTTATATAATATACATGACTAGAGTAGACACTGCTTTATCATCAACCATCTACACTATATATTCTATATAACTATAGATAAGGTAGTGTCTCTATAGTCATGGTTACATAATATACATGACTAGAGAAGACACTGCTTTCTTATCAACCACTACACTATTTATATATTCTATATAACTATAGATAAGGTAGTGTCTCTATAGTCATGTTTATATATTTAATATACATGACTAGTATAGACACTGCTTTATTATCTTCCATATATATATATATTCTATATAACTATATATAAGGTATTGTCTCTATAGTCATGGTTACATAATATACTTAACTAGAGTAGACACTGCTTTGTTATCAACCATCTACACTATATATTATATATAACTACAGACAAGGTAGTGTCTCTATAGTCATGGTTATATAATATACTTGACTAGAGTAGACACTGCTTTATCATCAACCATCTACACTATATATTCTATACAACTATAGATAAATATATATAAATGTCTCCTTTTCTGTATTCAGGGTATTAGGTTAGGTAGCACCCATCAGACAACCAACCCTTTGATTGCACGACTGATAAGTACTAAGGCATTTCCCCTACTCTAACTATTAATATCGTGCATCTGACATAGTAGCAGTAAGAACAATTTTTAACATCTTTAGTTATGACGCTGTGTTAAGCTGAGATTTGAACCTATCATCTCCCTGATGACAAGCGAGTTCGCTACATGTTGAGCCAAGGTCGCGGAAAAATGGAGCATACTTAAGTCTAAATCCTCCATAGCCTTAAGACTGCTTTTAAGCAGATTTATAGCCGCTTTTACTTTTAATAACAGATTTTCTTGGCTCCTGTAAAAAATCGAAGGCTGAAACTTCTTGTCAACATACCCATTAATATTGAGCATAATAAAGAATAAAAAATCCATAGCCGTTGGACTTTTTAAAAGCACTTTTAAAGCCCCTTATACTTTTTACATCATAATTCTCTGCTCCTACAAAATATACACGGCAAAAACTTCTTGCTAATATTCCTTTCATTAATCACCATAATTAGCCATCAGGTATATCGTAGTTTGACTGCTTTTAAGCATCTTTTTAGCTGCTTTTCTTTTTACAGTTGCTTCGCTTCTTATGGATGTTGTCATCCTTGGCAATTATGGAACATAATGAAGGGAATATTGGCAAGAAGTTTCAGCCGTGTATATATTGTCAGAGCTGAGAATATTTGTTTAAAAAGTAAAAGTGGCTATGAAGCTGCTTTAAAGCGGTCCGACCGTAATGGAGGTTTTATACCTAAATATCCTTATTTTGATTAATATGTTGACAAGAAGTTTCCGCCTTTTTTTTACACCGGTGTCCTGGATAGGAAACAGGTTTTTTTTTAGGTACGTATGACAAGACCTATATTTCTATGACCGGGCGTGTATGACGGTTCAGCACATAACTTTCATTAAATCACAGCTGATCATTTTTGTGGATTTTTTTTAAAATTACTTTTTTACCCATATTTTCATAGTTTTTCCCATAAAAATATCACAATTTTCTCACATTTTCAGCTAAGTTATTCTAAATTCATGCAAAAAAGTATAATAGATGACAGCTATAACAAGATCAATAACCCCAATTGACTATTCTAAGATTTGTAGGTAAAACATAGATCCTGTATGTTATATAAGGTTCCTCTGAGGTTCCACCAAAAAAGTTTAAACAAATCAGAATCAGCAATGATTTTGTACAATGTTTTCATTGTAATATTGACAAGTAAATCACTTCTAGACACCAAGCATATGGAGGACTGGTAAAATTATTTCATTACTGAAACCAGGGAAATTTGACAATTAGGGTTCCAGCTACTGCCCTGTCTCGCTTCTTTATCCTGCCTGCATGATTCGTCCTTACCTGAATGATGCTGTTAAACTTGCAGACCAACATTATGGCTTTTTACACAGGCAGGTTCACCACCACTGCCTTACAGAGTATTAAAACCTTAATCAACAACAGCCTAAACAATAAGAAACCAGTTATCAGAACAGTGCTAGTTGCCATTTATCTTTCAAAGGCTTTTGACACTGTAAACAATGAAGTTCTAATGCATAATATTAATGCACTAGACTTGAGTGAGTACATGCAACGTTTTTTGTGAATACCTTAGAGGTAGAAAACAATTTGTTGTTATCAGAGGATCTAAATATGCATACAAATCTGCCAAACAGGCTGACCTACAAGGAGGAAACCTATACCATATACTATTCGAACTGTAAATTTTATAAATGCCAACACCTCACTCTAATTACATCTAGTTTCCTCTGCTGACAACTCCAACAGCATTTATCCTTATGTAAAGGACATAAAAGCTTACTTAGCAGTTCTTAATGATTGGTTAAAAAGTCAGAACCCATTCATTTCTCCAGCCAATCATCTAGTTTTTACCACCTTTTCGAATAAAACAAAATAAACCCCAAAAACAAAATGCTTTAAGCTCTCTCCACCAGAGGGAAAGAAAAGTAAGTCATAGTAAAACATAAAAAGCAATTTGCCAGTCCCTGATATTCTACTGCAGTTCCATATTTAGTAATGCCAGCTGGGACAGCCTACTGTTTGCTGGAAAAGCTGCTCTGAGAACAGCCATCTACTGTCACATCATGAACCAGGAAGCATTCGTTATCAGCAATATTTTACCATGAACTGCAATAGATCCAAACTCATTACCCAGAACAGCTAAAACTACCCTGTCCCAATACTTTCAGGATACAATGTTTACCTGAATACCTTAAAGGCCAGTGTAGTTTGTGTCTGACACTAGCAAGAATTTCACACAACCACCATCATTTTAACTGCAACCACAACCCATCAAAACCTTTAAAAGCAGCCACAATACTGAACTGACTGTTTCCAATGATGAGCAGGAACAAACAATAGCACAGGAACTATTTAGACATCAAGTCAGCAAGGAACCAATATTGAGCAATATAACTTGTCAATATTACAAGGAAAACTTTATACAGAATCATTGCTGATTCTGAAGCATGTTAGTTTAAACTTCATTGGTGGAACCTCAGAGGGACATCTTATTACAGGCAGGAACTATGCTATAACAATTCATGAGGCATGCATGAGGGACTTAACAAGTGAGTTTTTTTTGTGTTAACTACCAAAACAAACTTGTTATTGATAATAACATAATCTTTGGTTCAGCTGTCATCTATTGTACTTTTCTTTGAATAAATTTAGATTAACTAAGCTGTAAATATGAGACCATTGTGATTTTTGGTGGAAAAACTATGAAAATCTGGGTAGAAAAGTAATTTTAAAAAAAAATCCACAAAAATGATCAGCTGTGATTTAATGGAAGTTATGTGCTGAACCGTCATACACGCCCGGGCATAGAAATTTAGGTCTTGTCATACGTAACTCAAAAAAAACCTGTTTTCTATCCAGGACAACAGTGTTTACAAGAGGCTAAAAAATCAGTTGTGAAAAATATAAGCGCATAAAAAGCATGTTTAAAGCAGTCCGACCGCTATTGATGTTTTATACTTAATTATGATTCTTATTAATGGGAATGTTTCAGGGTTCTATCTTTAAAAGGAGCCGAGTTGATATTTTCCTCAAAATACGGACAGACTGACATTTCAAATTATAGAGTAGTTTCGCTACTAAAAATGTATTCTGCTTATTACGTTGCTGCACTCTACAAGTGTTAATATTTGTTTGTTCCATCGCAAGATTTTAGATCTTCATTTTTATGGATGTTTTCATTCATGTTATGGACGAAAATATTCTTGTTTTTATGTTTCTAGGTCATTTAATATTGTTATGTGTTTACAAATGACAATGAGTGATATTTCAGGGAGGGAGGGGATAATTGACTGTAAATTACACTGGTAACCATAACCATATTATCGTATTGGTTGTCTCATAAATTTTTTTGCATTTTGATTTGTGAGTACTCAACTAATAGTTTTCAATCGACAATTTAAATTTACATTGGAGGTTAATTTTGCTTATAATTATTTGGGATGGTAATTTATTTATCGTCCATTGTCTTATCCCTAAAGATCCCGTGGAATATTCTGCTTAGAAGAAAATAGAAAATATACATTTACAGACAAACTTGTGTTAATACTGTGTAATAGAATGACAACATCAATAAAAGCGAAGCACTGAAACGATATGACAGACGAACATTAACTTTTGTTGAGTGTCAGAACTGAATATACAAAATATGAAAATATAAGGTTTGACAAAATTATACGTAAATTTGTTGCAAAACTTCTTAAATACCGAATTCTGTTTAAGGACATACTGACATTTTTAATACTTGATTATAGAGATGCTTCGCTCATAATATTGTACCTTATTGTAATAGGAATCAGTAATAAAAAAATCAGATCAATCGGATGTTTTTATCACATAAAAATTATTATTAAAAAAGTAAAAAAATCAACATGTTTAAAATAGACGTACGGACATTCTGGTAATGATTATAGAGTTGCTACTACTACAGGAATCACCATGCAAAGTTTGAAGTCGATAGGACAATTCTAACATGCCTAAATTAACGAATAAAAGCTAACTATCTCGGACGAACCCGCGACCGTGGCTCAACACGTAGCGCATCCGCTCGTCGTCGGGAAGGTGATAGGTTCGAATCTCGGTCCGACACCGCGTCAGAACTAAAGACGTTAAAAATGGTTCCTACTGCTGCTATGTCAGGTGCGCGACATAAATAGTTAGAGTAGGGGGAATGCCTTGGCCCAAAACAGGCGCAACTCACTACCATGCACAGTTAGGACTTCTCAGACAAAGGTCGTGCAATCAAAGTGTTGGTTGTCTGATGGCAAATGGACGCTTTACACCGCAATCATAGGGCTTAGGGCTGACAACCCTATCCCATATCCATAAGCCACATTGTTACAGAAACACTGACGAATTGTCAGCGGCCTATGCTCCCCCCTGTGGAGTGATAAGGGCTTGTTACTGTTTTTTTATCTCGGACGGACGGACGGACGTACGGACGGACTGACCCTAAAATGATAAAACCTGTGTAAAATAAATGCCCTTAGAAAAAGACATATTCTGTAATTTATTGACAAAACCATATCTAAAACTTAATTTGCTAATTAATTTTTAAAAAATATCAACCAAAATATAAATTATTAGGATGCCTAATATGAATATTTTTAGACTTAATTATAGGAATGATTATGCCTAATTACCCCAGAAATCTATAATTCAAAAATCAAGTAAATAGGTTAATTATATAAAATTGCCTAGTATACAGTTATGCTACACTTTATAAATTATACCTAACTGCTATAGGAATCATCGTGACAAGTTTCAAATCTAACATGCCTAGATTAGCTTTAAGAGATAGCTGATAAGGTCGGAGGATTGACGTACCAACGTACGGACGAACACTGAGTGGTGAAAAGTTTTACTTTTAATAAGCAAAACGATAGAAAAATAGAAGATACAATCAAAGAAGAGAATGAGAGAGAGAGAAAAAAAACTAAGAAGATAAGAATGGAAGAGAGAGAGATGGGTTGCACAAAAAAAGTTCACTTTTTCTGTGCTCTATGAAATTGGACTGCAATCAAGGGCGTGCGCGAGGGGGGTGTAGTCACACCCATATAAAAAAATAAATGGGATGCAACGATCATCACTACCTTATAAAATCTATCTTTGATTATATCTATAATACAAAGTAGAACGATGTCTGTCTGTCTATTTGTCTGTCTGTTTGTAGCTAAGGATCTCGCTAACAGCTGAACCGATCAGGTTCTCCTTAATAGGGTAACTTCTCAGAGGTCACGGGAAGGTTTGTAACTATGTTGGGAAAGGGTACATCCAAACTCCCCAGATAAATCGCCCCTTGAAAAAAATTACCACCCCTCCCCCCCCCCAAAAAAAAATATAATTTTTTACTAAAATTAAAAAATGGGTTTTGAGATTCAAATCCCCTATCCTCAAGTGCCCCTAGAGGCCTCTAGGGGGCGAAGCCGATAGTTTTATATAATGAGGCAGAATGTGTGTCTGTCCTTTCCTCTAACCCCACCCTACCCCTCCTAAACCTTTCTTAATTTTAACTTTAAGGGTGGTAACAAAAATGATTAGGTTGATGTAAAAATTTTCTTGCACTTCGTGCACCCCTCTAACATGTTCCTGTGTACGCGCCTAACTGCAATTGCAATTTATTGTGCCAGATAATCAACTTTTGCACACATGAAATGGTAACATCAGGGCGAAAGGGCTTTTCAGAGGGGCCTTCAGCTGTCATACAGTTAGGATTATTGTATTTCTAGCGGCTATGCATCGAGAGATCTGATGAGATAAGACAATGTCCAATAATTAATATATGTAACCTATAATAATGCACAAAATTGCCAGTTGAAACGCTTGGACACTCAACTTAATTAGGCAACCAATCAAAACCAATCGACGTTTTTTCAAAACTTTTGGGACTAGTGTAGTAAGTAGCTGAATGTCCCCTCCCTCCATTGGGAGCGATTAGGTCGACCCTCAACAATTCATTTTAGTTATTATCATCAGATATGTGACATTAATAGTAAGAGTAGGTAGAATGTGTGGCCCAAAGGTGCAACTATGCGCAATTAGGACTTCCAGACAAAAGTTGTGCAACAAACGTAAAGCTTCATACATCAGACAAACGGACGAACACCTGTAAATGTAGAGCAATAACGCATTCAAAATTAAACATTATTTTGAAGTTGAAAAGGATGCTGTACATACTTACATATTAGGACTTGATATATTCAAAAATTTATGTTAATAGGATAATATTATTTACTAAGTATATTTGCGATAACTTTTATTTAATAGATTCTTCCAATTTTTAACATTTACAAAAGGGCCTGCTTTATTGCTTCAAGATCCATGACAGATCTATATAGGAAATAAATGTTTATAAATGAGCTCAAAATCAAATCTTCCAAGGAATAATCGTTTAAAACTCATAGTGCTCCCATAATCCATAATAAACTCTCATTGCCCAGAACGATAAAACCCATTAATTACTTTATTAAAAATAAATTCATTTTTTTCATTTCATGTTGCTATTTACATTATATTGATGTATTTAATTTATAATCATAAAAAAGAAAATCTAAATTTATAATATAGTAAATTTAAGAAAACTCTGTTTTAAAAGAACTCGATTGTGGCGACACTTCCTGTGTGTTCAAATATTGAAACTAAAATTTTAATCATATTAACCCTTTGTTGATGGTAAACTGAAAAAAAATATAATTGAAGAAATCTTAAAATCATTAAAATTATCAAATATTAACTACTTTCTTTTAGATAGTAATGGCGAGGGCGGAAAATTGATTTATTGAGAAATAGATAAATAGATATATACTTATAGAACACTAGCCAATAGCGAGATAGTTATATCGAGCCAACTCTAGTTATGAATAAGCAATGGTTCTCAAAAAGTAAAAATATCGGGATCTACTGCAGTTCACGGTAAAATATTGCTGGTAACGAATATTGCCAAAAATCTATGAATTTTAAAGGCTGCTAGTTGCCAAACGACTGAACGTACAGATCATGCCTGCACACTGTTTAACGAATATTGCCAAAAATCTTTGAATTTTAAAGGCTGCTAGCTGTCAAACGGCTGAACGTACAGATCATACCCGCACACCATTTCAAGCGGTATAAGAAGGCCTACAAATAATCTGGAATAGCCATAGATCAATAATGTATAATTATTTCGCAGTGCAGAGAAATACGCGAAAAAGGTCTAATTTACGCGTTTTTTCTTCAGTGAAGCTTTCCCTGTGCATCATTTGATCTTGGCTATTCCAAATTATTTGTAGGCCTTCTTATACCGCTTGAAATGGTGTGCGGGTATGATCTGTACGTTCAGCCGTTTGACAGCTAGCAGCCTTTAAAATTCATAGATTTTTGGCAATATTCGTTACCAGCAATATTTTACCGTGAACTGCAGTAAATCCAAATATAGTCATGTTCAAAATGGAAATACGGACTTTCTAGTTATGGTTATAGAGTTGCCAAACGTCAAGCAGAGTTTGAATTAATAGTACAATTCTAATATAATTAGATTTACAAACAGAGCTACCACGTAAGTACGTGCATGAGGAACAAACAGCTTTAGTTTTTAGAAATAAAATCTTATTTCTTGCAAATATCAAAATGATTTTCTCTGATAACTAATTTAGAAATATACTTTAATTATCATTTTAATTATTGAACAAAATTCATAAAATCTGCGTAGGCAATAAAGTGAAATAAATTGCAATAATTAGAGTGCAATCGCTTCAGCAAAAATGTATATCATTATCAAAAAATTAAAACCGCATATTATAGCAGTTATAATTGATCAATCACATTATAGTAAAACAATAGCAGTGGATGGTGTTAAATAACTGAAAGCCCCTAACTCGTAGACCCTGTGCCGACTTTCATTTGTGTCTTTGAATATTAGCCAATATTATCGTAAATATTAACACAGCCAAGTCGGTACAAATGGCAGAAAGCAATTTGTTAGCTGACGAATAAGTTCCTCGACCCTTTATCCAGATAGTTATCTGGATTATATATCTATACGTGGATATTATGACAGGAAAAAAAATTGTCATCAATTTAGCTTGCTAACATAGAACTCATTTATGGGTCAGTTCGTTTATCCAGTAAGGTAAAGGGAGGTGGAAGAGGGAAATCGCTAATTCAGCCCGGTGCGTGTTTCACTTTTTTAGAGAACAAAAAAACTGCTGCAACATCCAAGTAATAATATATCGATTGTTGTATCTCTTTCTGTCTTACTAATCATTGATATTGTTATCCTAGTTTATGTGTGTGATAGATATGTTTGTATAATAATTTAGATCATAGAAAGAAAACGAAGTAGTGGGTTTTCACAGTAGCTTTTCTCCTATTTCTAGCCCCTTTGGGGGGCTCTAACCCTAAGGGGCAATCATCAACATTTACCATTTATCAAAAGCTACTGTGAAACTACGAAGAAACCCGCTACTTCGTTTTCCTTAATTCTGATACATAATCCAATGATTTTGCTTTTTTGGTCTTGTTTTGTAATAGCATGCGGTATTGAGTATACAGCATAATAGTTAAATTGGTATTGCTAATATAAACATAATGCATACACTACACACATTAGCTTCGTGTGCATGCAATCTAGTCGCAATTAGTCATAATAGCTATTTTGCTTAATGTTCGTTTCTACTTTTTAGACTTTAATAGATCCTAGGGTAAAGTTTAAGTAAATTTGTTGTAAAACTGCTTAAATACATGATACTGTTTAAGGACATACTTGCATTTTTAGGAAATTATTGTCAAAAATAAATAAAAAATCCGCATGTTTATGAACTTTTGGACTTTCTGGTAATAGTCATAGAGTTGCTAACCTTTCTAAATTGTACCTAACTGTTATAAGAATTACCATGCAAAGTTTTAAATCGATAGGACAATTCTAACATGCCTAAATTAACAAAAAGAGCTAACCATTACGGATGGACAAACCGGCCCTTATTATATTTAGAAAAAAATGCTCTATTGAAAAAATTGCTATTTTTATTAATTGTCTTGGCATAAATGTATGCACATGAAGATTAGCCATGAACCTACACATTACACATGCAATCATAAACTTTAATTCTACCATACCCACTATACCTGCATTAATAAAACAATGATGGCAACATCCATAAAAGCGGAGCTCTCAAGCGGTAGGACAAACTAACATTAACACTTGTAGAGTGTCAGAACTGATTAATTAGAATATCAATGTAAAAAACTACACAAAATTGCGAGTAAATTTGTTTTAAAACTGCTTAAATAGAGGATACTGTTTGAGGACACACCTACATTTTTAGGATAGAGATGCTTTGCCTATAACATTGTACCTTGTTGTAATTAAACATTATTGAAAAAAAAACGATGAATAGGATGATTATATCACATAAAAAAGGGTTGAAAATCAATATGTTTAAGATACTACCTGCATTAATCTACAGGGATAAGACAATGGCTAATAAATTAATTTACATCCCCAATAATAACACACAAAATTACCCCTTCTGTAGATTACATATAACAGTCGAAACGTTTGTACACTCAACATAATGAATCAACCAATCAAAAGTCAACAGAACTTCCCAAATTTGTGAAGCCAACGAATAAGAAAACTTTATCATTAAACTTTGGGGAACAGTGTAAAAAAATAGCCCAATTTCTCCTACCTTCTTGAATAAAATAAGAATAAGTATATAATAAGTATCGCTGCGAAATATATTTGGATGAGCCCAGTGATTTATCAGCCCTTTGAATGAACGTCCTTTGTCTGAAGGTCCTAACTGTGCATTGTATTGATTACGCCCGTTTACAGAACAACGCATTTCGCTAATCTTACTAGTAAATAAGAAGGCCATATATCTTTTTCATAGACGCAATTACGTTTATAAATAGTATTGAAAATAAAAAAAAAGGTTTTGGATGAGTAGATCCAGTTTAAAGAATAGCTTTGCTTTTGATACATAAATTTAATTATATAATTTTCAAGGATAACAAAATACATACGTAAACATTATGAAACAAGGACAATTATGTTCTTAAATAGTTTTTTTTTCAATGATTAATTCTAGAAATTAAATTAGATGCACATATTTGTTAGTAAAAATCTTTACTTTAAAAATCAGCTTTCTTTCTAAAAAATAAAGAGACAGCCCATTTCCTAAATAGAATAGAAGTACTGCATAACCATAATGAAAAATCATGTATCCTATTATATTTCAGACATTTTTCCATGAAAAGTATAATAAAATTGCTACGGCTAACAAAACTGTAAATAATTTCATAATTTTTCATTTTACTATTTTTAGAAAGCTGTATCTAGCTATAATATAAATAACTATTTATCTATTAATACTCTCATAGTAGTAAGCAAATAGGTCAAGATTAAAGCTTTTAAGGAAAGCTTAAAGAAGAAATAGTGAGGGAGTGGAGTCATATTTTTGCGCGATTTGTCTCGGGTGAGTGGAGACACCCAACCCCATAATAGTTATAAGGCTTCCCTAATTCATTGTAAAGGAAAACCATATTGGTTCGGCGTTCAACAAGATCCTTAGCTACAGACATTAATCCTGTTACTTTTTTTTATTATTTTTAGACAATGTCTAATAATCATTCTGGTCCTAGTTCATTTGATTTGTATAATATTTATCCTCTAGTCCCTGTTTTCCCTACTTGCAACATTTCTGGTCCTAGTTCATTTGATTTGTATAATATTTATCCTCTAGTCCCTGTTTTCCCTACTTGCAACATTTCTTGTCCTAGTTCATTTGATTTGTATAATATTTATCCTCTAGTCCCTGTTTTCCATACTTGCAACATTTCTTGTCCTAGTTTATTTGATTTGAATAATATTTATCCTCTAGTCCCTGTTTTCCATACTTGCAACATTTCTAATTTCTTCACCCTTCGCTAATTTAAACTCAATAATCGCCTCTTCACGAATTTAGGGTTAGGCCAATCAATATTATATTTAATATTAAAGATCTTGGTTCAAGGAAATAAACTAAGTTGCGGGTTTCGTTGCATTTTGACAGAAGGTTTTGAAATGTTATTTTAGGTTAAGTAAGTGTTAATGATTGCCCCGCAGGGGATAGAAATAGAAGAAAAGCTAATGTGAAAATGCGACGAAACCCTAAACTTCGTTTTCTTTCCATGATCCGAGATCTTAATTGTATAATTGACAATAAACTAACTGCATAGACTTAATTAACCCTTAACTCCCAAAAAGAGTTAGAATTGTGACTTTAACCTTTAACAGTCTGATTAAGGTATAGAAACTTGTATGAATTTTACCTCTTTAATCAAAGCCTCTTGCACTCCCCCCCCCCCCCCCCATACCGTTAAGGGTTAAGGTGCTTTTACCATTGGAACCTTACCTTCATCTTTCTTTGCCCTTATCTTGGAGTGAAATTAGCATGGATCTAAAAGGATATGACAAAGGCGACAAACCCCAAACTGTCCAGTTTTGAGCAAGACGATTCCAGTGACGTCATATACGTTTCGGGAAAGAAACAGGGAAGGGGGGAAGAAAATCTCTTCAAAAGAGATGGGAGAAATGAGAAGCGATTTTCTTCCTCCCTTCCCTTTTTATATGACGTCACAGGAATCGTCTTGCTCAAAACTGGACAGTTTGGGGTTTGTCGACAATGGCCGATAAATTGTTGTACATCCTCAATAATGATACAAAAAATTCTCCATTGAAATTGTTTGAATAAATTATCCTGTATTTAAGCAATTTTTGACCAAATTTACTAACAATTTTTTTTCTTTTTTTGTTCATTTATATTCTGATTTTACACTTCTGACACTCTACAAGTGTTAATGTTCGTTAGTCTTGAAACGTTTAGACACGCAACTTGATAAGCCACCCAATCAAAATTCACATATCCCCTAAAGTTGTTAATCCAAAAAAAAAGAAAATCTTATTATAAAAGTTTGGGGACTAGTTTAATAAACAGCCCATTGTCCCCTCCTCCCTGAAAATTAGGGATTATCCATGTGCTTAAAGTCAAGGGGATTTAGGTAAGGAAAGATTAAAAATAAAAGGATAGGCCGATATTTAAAATAGTTATTATTGCATCGTATTGTAGACAGCATTCCGCGGGTATTAAAAGAAAATTATAAGATTAAAATCAGTTTTTTTTACTTTTTCTTTTTAAATTTAAAATTTTGCCAAAAAGTAATTTTGAAAGGGAGTTGGAATTCCCATAACGTATAGGGGCGAAGCCGCTAGTATACTAAAATACAGAGTGAGGAACCTGTCCCAATTTTGTATTGTTTCTTCGAAACTAGCCAATAGCGTTGGAAATATATACCCAGTCGAGTCCCTACAAAAAAAAACCAGAAAACTATTTGCTAGCAATCAGAAAGGGTCTCTGTCGCTGGGGCCAGGTAGATTATAAATCTAAACTTTTATTATTTCTTGAACAATAAGAAGGTTGTGAGGGTAAAAAGTACCAAAAAATGTCACTTTCGATCTCTTTTTATCCCTGCAATTATTTGTTGCATTCTTGCAATTATCAGAATATGCAAATTAGCATTGCAGCTACCATTACAATCATAATTGCACAGATATTGAAATTACACAAAAAGAAATTGCGACAGTTTCTATCGAAATACCCTTCCCCCTCCCTCGCATACACCTAATTTTTAATAAATTGCAAATAAAGGGGGGTAGTATTTGTATGTTTGTTTATTACTTCAGGTCAGATTAGGATTTGAAAATAAGTTGTCTTATCTTTTATTTTTATAGCTAGTCCGTGTTTTTAGTAAGTAGTAGATGTAAATTTTCCATAGAATTTAGATATGCAATCGGGTTTTTTTGTAGACCTCTTATCTTTTAAGTAATTTAATTTTTTTTTAAATTAAGAAAATAAAAAAAAAAGAAAATTGCCATTATGAAAAAAGATAGTAAGATCTTTAATTTGACACCTTACTTTTTTTCATTATGTTGAGTAATTATTGAAAAAAATCTATTTTATTGAACCCACGTGAATAAAAACTTTGAACTTAAATATATAATTACACAGGCATAAGAAATAGGTGTTTATATAAACTTTTAGAATGTTAAAAATATTAAAAATTGATTCTAAGCAAAATTAAAATAAAAAGTATACAAAATAGTAAATAAACTACAATAAAAGAAATTATACAAAAATATTATATTACATTATATAGTCAACCATCGTAAATCCATGTTTGAGAGTAAAAATGGGAAGGGGGTAATGAGGGATGAAAAAAGTGTTGCCTATACAATATAATATGTTAGGCCATTTTTTTCCCTTTTTTTCACTTTTTTTCAATTTTGCTTACAATTGATTCATAATATTTTTCTGATTCTAAAAGTATATATGAACCCATATTTTTTATGCCTGTGTTAGACTATATTTATGTTTAAAGTTTTGATTAAAACAAGGTTTAAAAAATCGATTTTTTAAATAATTACCTAACAGAATTCAAAAAGTAAGGTGTCAAACTAAAGATCTTACTATTTTTGTCCATAATGGCAATTTTCTACTTTTTTTTGTTTCGTTTTAGTACCTTAAAACCGACTTAATTTTTTTAAAAAACTTAAATTACTTAAAAAATAAGAGGTCTACAAAAAAAACGATTGCATATCTAAATTCTATGGAATATTTTACATCTACTACTTACAAAAAACACCTACTAGATATAAAAATAAAAGTTAAGACACCTTCTTTACAGAAAAAATAAAGATGATTAAAGAAAACCTATAGAATTAAAACAGTCTCTTTATTGTTAAGAATTAGTAAATCTTTCATATTGTAGAAAATAAACTCTTTGAAAACACGGCCTTTGTCTGGAAGCTGTAACAAGGCATGGTAAAAAGTTGCACCTGTATATTGTCATGACATTCCCCCTAATCAGACTCGAAACCAATACATCTGAAATATTCTTTTAGATTCCGTTATAAATTTGGTTGATAGTTTTTTGTTCGCTCCTTTTTTTACTTATTGTAAGTAAAATTTAGATGGATATCACTGACACTGATACTGTTTTCCTAAAGAAAAAATCTACTATTATATGCTGCGCTATTTGCATATATGAAAATATTATATTAAAAAAAACATTTTGAAACATAATCCGGACATGTAAGGAACGTCCCTGAAATAAAAAGCCTAATCAGTACAATAGATCTTAATGGATATTAGACATAAACCTGACTACTTCATAGTATAAGATGTAAGCACACACGTCTTTCTCTCATTTAACGTAATGAAAGGATTTAACCTATTTTATTTTTAGAAATTTTTAAAATAAAGTTATGCTTTATTATCAGTAATTATTATATTAGTGGCTGCGCCACTACCATCTAGGAGCGCCCAATTCGAAGAGAAAGGGATGGAACAGAAAAAATAGCCTTATACCATACTAAAACTTGTATCTAAACTTAAGTAGCCTAAAATAATCCCAAGTCCTATGTAAAGATCTACAAAAAAATGTTTGTTTATTACTTCAGGTCAGATCAGGTTTTGGAAATTTACAGAAAAATAAAGATAATTGTAGAAAACCTACTATAGAATTAAAACAGTATTTGTTGTTAAGAATTAGTAAATCTTTTATATAGTAGAAAATAAACACTTTTTAAAAACACGGCCTTTGTCTGGAAGCTGTAATGCATGTTAAAAAGTTGCACATGTATATTGTCATGACATTCCCCCTAATCAGACTCGAAACCAATACATCTGAGATATTTTTATATTCAGTTATAAATTTGGTTGATAATTTTTTGTTCGCTCCTTTTGTTTACTTATTGTAAGTAAAATTTAGGTGGATATCACTGATACTGAATTGTTTTCCTAAAGAAAAAATTTACCATTATAAGCTGAGCTATTAGCATATATGAAAATACTATATTAAAAAAAAACTGTTTGAAACATAATCCGGACATGTAAGAAACCTCCCTAAAAAGCCTAATCAGAGCTGGATCTTTAAATCATTTCAGTGGTGAGCCAGATCGGGGTGAGCCGAATTTCAGCCAATCACAGCGCGGCATTTCATAAAATGCTGTGCTCTCATTGGTGGAAAGTTGGCTCACCCCTATCTGGCTCACCACTAAAATGATTTAAAGATCCAGCTCAGTACAATAGATCTTAATGGATATAATTAGACATAAACCTTACTACTTCATAGTATAAGATGTCCTTAAGATGTACGCACACGCGTCTTTTTGTTCTTTAACGTTATGAAAGAATTTAAGCTATTTTAACTTTAGAATTTATAAAATAAAGTTATGATTATTAACAGTAATTATTATATTAGTGGCTGCGCCACTACCATCTAAGAACTCCCAATTCGAAGGGAAAGGGATGGAACAGAAAAATAGCATTATACCATACTAAACCTTGTATCTAAACTTAAGTAGCCTAAAATAATCCCAAATCCTATGTAAAGATCTACTAAAAAGGATGACAACATCCATAAAAGCGAAGCTCTGAAACGGTGTGACAAACGAACATTAACTTTTAATCTTGTACCTCATTATAATATGAATCAGTACTCCAAAAAGAGATGCTTCGCCTATAACAATGTACTTTGTTGTCCAAGGAATCAGAATTCCAAAAATCAAATTGTTGTTAAAAATCAACATGTTTCAAATGAACGTTCGGACATTCAGGTAACGATTAGAGAGTTGATACGCTTTCTAAATCGTACCTAATTGCTGCAGGAATCACCGTGCAAAGTTTAAAATCGATAGGCCAATTCTAACTTGCCTAAATTAATGAAAAAATATATCCGTTATGTACGGACGGACGTATGGACCGACTCTAATTATAGAAAAGCTTCGTTTTTAAAAATGAGAACCCTATCTGTGTAATAGTTATCGATATTTTAAGCTACAGACAAAGACCTTACCACTTTATATAAGATCGATTATTTTCACAATAATTATCTGCAAGTCCCCGAGGAGGGACAGGAAAATTTAAAATTTGCATAGTACTGTGTGTACAGTAAAATTATAGGTGATTTACTTTTAATCATATTTGGACCACAAACACCCCTGCCATTTATTTTATCCCTCCACCCCCCTACAGAGTCCAAGTCCTGCTATAACAAACCTACCCTAACGTAATCCTATTATAAAAAAATGTTATTTTTTCGATAGATTTCGATAACGTTTGAACTGATTGAGTTCTCTATTTTATGGAACCTTTACAGATTTTGGTTTTAGATGGTTTTAGGCTGTTTTTTTTCTTAGACTGTCATCCCCATTATTTAGATGTTTATGAAAAATAGGCCTGGATGGAGCAGGTTTTTTGCACTACAATGGCAATTTAGAGACATAACTCCGAAACATATACTTACAATACTTTTAAAATAGGATGTTTTAGGACAGTGAAAAAGGAACAATCAAGACCATTCACATTTTCATAAATTGTAATGGACGAACTGACAGACTGATGAACGAATTGATAAATGAGTTATAGAGTAGCATCGCTACTATAAATTATTATTTTGTTATCCCTGACATTTTATATATTATATTTTTGGCTACATAAAAAATACAAAGCATAATTTTATTTGAAAATTAATTAATTTAGATTTTGTTTTGTTCCTTAAAATCCGCCAATGAATCAGGGGCGTCCAAGCTTTTTTTTTGGGGAGGGGGTAAAAAATTGTAGGGGGGGGGGTAATTCGTGTTTGGGGGGGGTAAAATGGCGCGCGAAGCGCGCCGAAATTTTTTTTACCCCCCCCAAAATTTTTACCCCGGGGGTAAAATTTGATTGGGGGGGGGTAATTACCCCCCCTAAAGTCTGTTGGGGGGGGGTAAATACTCCCCCCAAACTAATTTACCCCGGGGGTAAAATTTTTTGGGGGGGTAATTTAATTATGTAAAATTATGCTCCTCCCTTTTTACCCTTTAGAAAACACGAGTTCTTAGATGCTAAGGCCGCCACTACTATTCAAATATATAGTAGTATCTCATTCTTTAGAACATAAAAATACAATAATTAACTCACTAACCAATGAACCAATATGATTGTACTTTAAAGTGAAGCGTCTTATAGGTCCTGGTAAGTTTTATAACTAGTTTTGAGACACCCTGACATCCTCCCAAAAGAAATCGCCTATAGAAATTCTTTTTCATTATTTAATGAAATATTTAATTTAGTTAGGTATCTATTTTATGGAATCTTCAGTGCTTTACAATTACATCATAGATCCCCCCCCAAAAAAACAAAATTTTCAGTAAAATTTTTTTTTAAGAACATTCAATTTGGGGGGGGTATTTACCCCCCCCCCCCAAATGGTTTGGGGGGGTAAATACCCCCCCCCCCAAAATCGTTGGGGGTGCCTACGGCACCCTCAAGGTAGGGGTAATTTTTTTTTGGGGGGGGTATTGTTAAAAAAATTTTGGGGGTGCCTACGGCACCCCCAAAATCGTTTGGGGGTGCCAAATGGCCCATTACCCCCCCCCCCTTGGACGCCTATGCAATGAATACAAACAAACAAACAAAATAATGAGTAGCTGGCTGCGTTTTTCCTGTGTGGCTTCGAAACCGATAAATATCTGGTGGATTAGAACCGGTTCTCAGCCTTACTGAAAATTCATGTATAGCATCGTTTTCCAAGAATATTAAAATAAAAATCATAAAATTTATATCAGTTTTGTTAGCTACGCCCTTCTTCTCCTCGGATCTAGCAAAACTAATGTTAATCATATAATTTTTATTTTAATATTCGAGGAAAGCTGTCTATAATACGATGTGATAGGTAACTTTTATCTGTCCGAAGTTACTAATTGACCACCATGTTAAATATAAAATTTAAAGAGCGGGGGTTAGAAATTAGATAATACTATCAAAATATTTTAAACTTATTCAAACATAGGCATTGTCGTGACAGGGGTTGACAACGCCCCTTTTAAAAAAAGCTTAAAACCTGGCAAGGACTACTGTGCAGCCGTTAACGAGATTTTACATAATTAAACATACCTATAGACATATTGTTACTTTTGTAAATAAAATAACAGATGGGGAGGTGATAATCGCATAAATTTACAAGACTTTCTTCTCCTAATCTTGACCATCAACTATTATAGTTTTAAACATGAGTAATGGGTTAACGATTAATTTATCGTACAAGACAATTTGTTATTTTAATAGAAACTTAAAATATATATTTTACTAAAAAAACATGGACGAATAATTCTACCCTTGTTAAAAATTTAAAGGGATATTGATGGTCCTTCCTCCTTAAATAGTAATAAGCAGGGATCGGAAGCCTCACGTAAGCCGCGTGTAAGCCTCAGTGAAATCGTGATTTTATCACTATAAAATTCAGCTGGATGTATAAAACGGCTCTTTAGCAGACAATCCTTCTTTCTTAAATTTTTTTTTCTGATCACAAGCAGGTTTAAAACTGAGGCTTATGCGCGGCTTACGTGAGGCTTCCGATCCCTGGTAATAAGGGAATCTTTTCAGATAATCCTTATGATAAAGTAACAGGATGTGTGTTTGTCTTCTGTTTGTTTGTACCGATGGATCTCGCTAACCGCTGAACCGATCGGGTTCTCCTTAACAGGGTAGCTTCTCATAAGTCCCGGGAAGGATTAAAACTATTTTTAGGGGAAGGTACAACCACCCTCCTCAGAGAAATCGACAAAACTAGAAGAAAACAAATTTAAAAACGCCGCCCTGCGGACAAATTTGCAATTAGCTAAAAACATAACTAACACTGTCTATCGGCGAAAAAAAATATTTTTGTTAAATAGCTGATTAAAAAAAATAGATTGAAAAGAAACAATTCTTTAGATTTAAATTATTGATTGAAATGTTTGTCAACTGAACGTAATGTACCAACCAATTAAAATTCAGTAAAAGTCCCCAAAATTGCTATGGCAACGAATAAGAAAACGTTATAAAATTTTTGGGACCAGTGTAATAAACAGCCTAAGGTGTCCTCCCTCCCAGCGTTTTTAGGGTGAAAATTATGGGTAGCTCAAAATACTAAATTTTATGTTCTTTGACATAACTATAGCATTTGATACCATACATCATAAAAAATAAAGGAAAATATCGAAATTTCATTAATTTCTGAAGATTGCGAAAGCATGAAACTTTAAGTTAAAGATAAATAAAATTGAAGTAAAAAACGTTGTTTTACTATAAAATAGAAATTTCATTAATGGATGTAGAATATACGTGGATATTATGACAGGGGAAAAATTGTCGTCATCATGGACATCGTTTATTGGTTTTTTCGTTCATTCAGTAGTATGGGAGGGGATAGGGTAATGGGGATATAGGGGGATCGTTAATTAAGCCCGTTACAGGCTTCACTTTATTAGAGTACATGATAATCTGGTGTAAGATCTAAGCAATATTAATTCCATTATTTCATTATCATTTTATTATGTTTTACATACAGTATAAAGCTTAACAAGTATGATAACATACAAAGTAGCAAAGCACAAAATAAACATGGACAGACAACCGGTTAAAGTGACTCATGGAAACCTTTATAACAAATAAGTATTGAAGTCTTTTGAAGCAAAACCGACAGACATATTCTGGACGTTATTTGGTTTAGGATATCTTCACCAAAATAATCAGTAGTATATCTTTTTAACAGCCGAGATAATTACATTTCCGGACATACTGACGGTCAGTCTTCGCTAATAATAAACCTAATACAAACCTTGACTGATTTTCGATATACAAAGTAGTAAGCTTTTTCGTTTGTCAATGAACTGAATTAGATAGATATGTATTTTAACATAAGCATACAAAAAATAATATCATTATACACATATATAAAAATTTATGCATGGTTTGGTACTTTAATAACCTGGATTGGCCGTTGCAAAAGCAAATGGGAAATTCTATGTATGTTCTGGGTAGGTTTTTGGCTATTTAATTTTTAGATTGGTGTGTTTTTAGGCTTAGCTTCATGCAGACTCTTTTTATAGTGCCTAGAAAAATGACGTCATAAAATGCAAATGACCAATGATAGGCCAATACACAGACTAAATTAGGCCATTATATATTTTAATTGACCAATATTAGTTCAGTATGACGTCATTTTTATAGGCACTATAAAAGCTTCTTTCATGCCCCCTCTCTCTCACTTAAAAAACAGGGCATTTGGACTCCTGGAGGCTAAAGACACTTGAAATAAAATAAAGTAAGTATATAAATTCTACAAAAGTAATCTAACTAAAGTAAAACCTAAAGAATTACAAATATAACTTATACAAAAAGTTAACAAATATACCTGTTTAAAATACACACACACACACATACAATCACACACTCACACACATAAACACACAATCACACACACACACAAACCTAACTTTTTCCCCACATACTCATAGAAATGATTCCAGTTTATTGGGATTTAGAAAGTGAAGGTTGTGTGTGTGTGTGTATGTGGGTGTGGGTGTGTGTGTATGTGTGTTGAAAATAATATATTGTATCTGCAATGCGGTCTAAGAAAGAAAAGAGAGAGAGAAAAAAAGAGAAAAGGGAGAGATATGGGAGAAAATAGAGAGACAGACAGATAAGGGGAGAATAGGACCGACATAAGAGAAATTAAAATAAAGATTTTACCTCAAGTAATATGCAAAATACCACCAGGTTATATAGGAAATAGATAAATAGATAATATAATAGATATGAATTGGAAGATAGATAGATAGATAGATAGACAGATAGATAGGCAGATAGATAGATAGATAGATAGATAGATAGATATATAGATAGATAGATAGATCGATAGATAGATAGATAGATAGAAAGATAGATAGATAGATAGATAGATAGATAGATAGATAGATAGATAGATAGATAGATAGATAGATAGATAGATAGATAGATAGATAGATAGATAGATAGATAGATAGATAGATAGATAGATAGATAGATAGATAGATAGATAGATAGATAGATAGATAGATAGATAGATAGATAGATAGATAGATAGATAGATAGATAGATAGATAGATAGATAGATAGATATATAGATAGATAGATAGATAGATAGATAGATAGATAGATAGATAGATAGATAGATAGATAGATAGATAGATAGATAGATAGATAGATAGATAGATAGATAGATAGTTAGATCGATAGATAGATCGATAGATAGATAGATAGATAGATAGATAGATAGATAGATAGATAGATAGATAGATAGATAGATAGATAGATAGATAGATAGATAGATAGATAGATAGATAGATAGATAGATAGATAGATAGATAGATAGATAGATAGATAGATAGATAGATAGATAGATAGATAGATAGATAGATAGATAGATAGATAGATAGATAGATAGATAGATAGATAGATAGATAGATAGATAGATAGATAGATAGATAGATAGATATATAGATAGATAGATAGATAGATAGATAGATAGATAGATAGATAGATAGATAGATAGATAGATAGATAGATAGATAGATAGATAGATAGATAGATAGATAGATAGATAGATAGATAGATAGATAGATCGATAGATAGATAGATAGATAGATAGATAGATAGATAGATAGATAGATAGATAGATAGATAGATAGATAGATAGATAGATAGATAGATAGATAGATAGATAGATAGATAGATAGATAGATAGATAGATAGATAGATAGATAGATAGATAGATAGATAGATAGATAGATAGATTTTCTTGTTTTTCTTTTAACTTATTATAAATCTTTATAACCATTTAGAGAACAATAAAAAGATCTTATGCGTTATTATTATTATTGTCAATAAGGAACAAAGGTATTTTGATAAAATTATACCTTTTTTCTTAGAAATCTTTATCATGCCTATTATGAACAACTTTTAAACTTAACTTAATAATATTTTGGTAAGATTTTAAGAGTGTAGCAACTCTTTTATTGTTACCAGAAAGTCCGTACGGCCTATTTTTTTAATATAAAATTTCTATATTATAATTATCCTATTCATCTGATATTTAGAATAATGATTCCTATGTCATCAAAAGACAATTTATATAGTTCTGTCACTCTACAAATGTTTATGTTTGTTTGTAATACTATATTGTCTTTAGAGCTTAGCTTTTATGGATGTTGTCGTCCTTGTTTATGACAATTATTATACCAGAAAAAAATCATGACAGCCGGACAAAAGAAAGGCTAATAATACATTGGCATTGAAAAAATGAAAACATTTGGCATGGGTACACATTAGAACAAGGAATATTATATGCAAAGATAATAAAAAAAAGAAAAATCATATGATCAATACGTATTGAATTTTTAAAATGGAAGGTCATGAGCTCTTTGTAACTCTTCCCTCAGAGCAGGGACTAGGACCCTATCCCGATTGGAAACCAGGTAAAAGAATTGGAAAACAGTCGAGTCCCTTTAATAGAACAAAACGCAATTTGCTTGCAGACTAAAAGGGTCTCTACCACTTGGTGGAGGTAGTTGTCTGAATTATACATTTTTTCGTGAGAAATAAAAAAGCAACAATCTGAGTCAATTTTAGATAAAATAAGAACAGTAACAGGAAGGGATAGGACATTTGGCTTTAAATTCTAGATAGATACATGTTCATAAAATTATACAACATGTTCTCTTTTTGGTTTAAAACTTTGGGTACTTTTATTGAAACTTTATTTAGTTGTACAATCTAGCTGTATCTAAACATTTCCACAAATAATATTAATCTACACATTTGTTTATCATTATAGGGGTTGTACATAAATTTTACGTTTATTGTCTTATCTCTAAACAATTCTAGTATTTTCTATCTTTAATCAAGTGTAAGGACTTCTAATGACGTACAAAAGCATAACAACCCGAAAACATTTACTATAGAGCAGTGTTATGACAATAAAAATTAGATTTGATAAAATAGGGAAATCGTGAAACCTTTAAAATCACGCAACCTTTAAAATCACGAAAACTTAAAAATCTACGAATCGATCTAGCACCCCAAATAACAGACAGATTGGCAAACAATGTGTAGATTAGATTGCGTAAATCATGGGAATCTTCACTAAAAATTTCAGCTGTCTATCTTGGATAAGAGCCGAGAAAATCACGTTTCCCCCTTTTCGTGTCTGACGGACAGACGGACATTTGGAATTATAGAGTAGATTCTAAACAAGGTAAGCGATAACATATAGACGTGGGTACGAGTAAAGATATGGAGAAAACAATGAAGTTAACTTAGAAATATTACATCATCCAGCAAGAAAATTAACCCTTATTCTAAAGAAGCGGGATGTCTGTCTGTGTATAATAATAGATTTCGATGTTATTCACAGTGAAGCTTCTCAAAAGGTCCCAGTGAGATTTTTAATGATGTTGAAATATCTAAACTTTGCTATTAAAACTTGATTGTAAATTAAAGGTCTAAGAAGGTTTAAATAAAAATAGCTGTTGTGTAATATTTTAAAGCAAATGTTTTCTATAAGGGTCGGTCCGTTCGAACGTCCTGAAAGGATAGCTTTTTTGTTAATTGATTTCAAACTTTGCTTGGTGATTCCTCTAGTAATTGGGTACGATTTTAAAAGAGTAGCAACTCTATAATTGTTTTCAGGATTTACATACATCCATTTTAAACATGTTGATTTTTAACTTTTTTAACAAAACAAATATGTATGTACTCCTAGGACAACAAAGCACAATGTTATACTTTAATCATCTCTATAATCAAGTCCTTAAAATGTGTAAAAGAGGGTTTGGAGGTGCCACCAATCCTCTTGCCAGGGGTCTATACAATTACACCCCCATAAAATAACAAAGGGGGGGGGGGGAGTCAAGTTGAAAAATTACATCTACCTTAAAAACAAGAGTTTAGAATCTATGATATTTGTCTATAGTATAGATGTATAACCAGACAACTACCTGGATCTTCCTGTTAGAGACATTTTTTGTCTGCTAGCAAATTGCTTTCTACTCTTTTGTAGCGACTTGGCTGTGTTAATATTCTCGACTCTATTGGTTGTTTTCAAACACCCAATTGAGAGTTGGCACAGGGTCCTCGGGAAGGGGACATACAGCTATTTAACCCCCTTCACCCTCTATTGTTTTACTCTAATGTCAATATGATGTAGGATAAAAATAATTGGCAAACATAGAACAGAACATACAAAGATAAGGACAATACAACCATTATTCCTAACATTTATTTCATATCTATGTTTATCCATCTATCATTCTAGTAATCTATCTATCTAATGCAAAACAAACATACTTAGCATGAAGAAAAAATGACAAGCTTTTTGTTTTTATTAGCGGTTTCACCCCTAGGGCAATTAAGGGAAGAGTGGTGGGAAAAGTTAACCCTCCACTTATAAAGTTTGAAATTTTTTGTGTGTTATTCATTTCCAAAGGAGATTTATCAAAGGATCTTTCAGAAGCTTTAATGTGAAGAGAACCATATATGTATAGTTGGTAGCAGGATCTTAACCCTTAACAGTCGGGCCCCTTGCCGCACTTTAATCGACCAGGGGGGGGGGGGGGGAGGGCGCCCGGCGGTCGGCGGAAAACGGTGGCAGATATTTATGAAATTTTAAGAAAAGCCGAAGTTTTGAATTTGACGTCTCTAAGTCAAGAAGCCTTTTAAAGATTTCTGGAGACCTGGAGGATCAGGATCTGCAAGATCATACCTGGACCATGAAATTGACATGAACACCTGTATTTCATATGAGGATGTACTACTATAGGATATTTTAGTATTTTAGTAAGATAAAATGCTTTGTTTAAGTCAAAATTCCAACTCTCAGTTATGTGTCATACCCATACTTAAAAAGTCACGCAGTTTGGGCTCTTTATCTTTCACACACAGAAAATTAGATAAAAAAACGCCCTATCGACCGTTAAGGGTTAAGCCTAATCAGACAGACATCCCGATAATATCATATACAGATTTAAATTTTCTTTCTATTTAGTTTTATTTACGGCAAACAGAAAATACTATCTTTTTCTTTCTATCTATCTATCCTTATAAAAAAGTAACAGGATGTCTATTAATTGCACCAGAAATAGTTGGATTTTTAAATGATCTAATCCTAGCGATATAGCAGCTAGGCTCCTAGAAATGTATTATGTTATAGTGTATGTCGGAAACTCATTAAAAGGCTGTGTTAATGTCTATAAGAAATTATTGCAACTCAAAAGCTGGTTCTACAATCTTTCAGTCAAACATAATAACAGCTCAATTATAGTTTTAACAGAGCTGTCATCTTACTGTAATTATCATAATTCTTCAATCTAGAACCCAGCCTAAGAAAAGAAAAATTGATGCAGTAATCTATATCTATTGAAAATACAAAACAGCTTCAGCAACTTAATAATCTAATTCAAAACAAGTAATAGATGCCCCATTTATCTCTTTTTATCTATTTATATATTAGAGTAAAACAATAGAGGGCGAACGGGTTAAATAACTGTAGGTCCCCTTACCGAGACTCATTGCCGACTATCAATTGGGTCCTTGAAAATCAACCAAAAGCATTGGATTCAACACAGCCAAGTCGCTACAAATTATCAGAAATCAATTTGCTAGCAGACGGAAAAGGTCCCCAACAGGGGGATCCAGGTAGTTGCCTGGTTATGCATCTACATTGTTCAATTGTAAGATTTAGTTTTTTTAGCCCCGAGATGCCGAAGGTACGGGCTAAACAAAACTGGTTTTAATCTTATGATTGTACAGTTTTATATTCGTAGAAAACTGGATATAATATGATGTTATACTTAGTTCTTTCGTATGGATGAGAACTGGTTTTTATCCTCCGGATTTTATTCGGTTTCGCATGAATACGAGAAAAACTTTTCTCATAAGTAATTTTTGGTCAAAAATGTTGGGTTCTTGAAACAAGCTTCGGCTCCACATCGCTGAGCAAAACAACCTATGCTTTCCTTCAAAGTGTCTATAGAGCGCTGAGACCCCTATTTTTAACCAAAGGGTAGCAATTAGTACCCTATAAATAATTTATTTCCGAAATAAAGGGGTGGTTTTCAGTGCTCGACCTAGCCCAATAAGGGAAATTGCCAAATAAAATCATGTAAATCGTTGTACTATGTAATTGTTGATACACACACATTATTAAATTATTTGCGGTTTATTTAAGATTTTATGCTTTAATAACTTTTTAAAGTAAAAACACATTTACTTTTTTACATTGACGATAAGCAGGGCTCGGCAGCCGCGCTTCAGTCGCGAGTAAGCTTTAAATTAAAACCCGTTAGGATGCATTGTAAAATATACAGTTCAACATTTCAATATACAGAAGTGTCGACAATTTTGTTTTTTATGATTAGGGATATACAACAATTTATTAGTAGCGAAGCTACTCTATAATTCACTATGTCCGTCCGTCCGTCCGTCAGTCAGTCAGTCAGTCAGTCCGTCCGTAACGCTATGGGGGAAACGTGATTTTCTCGGCTCCTATTCAAGATAGACAGCTGAATTTTTTAGTGAAGATTCATATGACATATGCCCATCTAATCTATACATTGTTTTGTCCGTATGTCTGTTAATTGGGGTGCTAGATCGATTCCTAGATTTTTACGTTTTTATAATTTTCTCGATTCCTGTTCAAGATAAATGGCTGGAATTTTCAAGGATTGAATAAATTTAGATTTTACATATTTCGATTAAGTTTTATTTAGATGCCTTTATTGGTTGGGGTGCTAGATCGATTCCTAGATTTTTAAGTTTTCATGATTTTTCAATCCCTATACAAGATAGACAGTTGAAATTTTCAGGGATTGAACAAGTTTACTTTATACATAATTCCACCTATTTTTATTAAGATACCTTTATTGGTTAGGGTGCTAGATCGATTCCTAGTTTTTCATGTTTTTGTGATTTTCTCAACTCCTGTTCAAGATAAACGGTTGGATTTTTTAGTGATTAATTAAGTCAACATTCTTCATATTTTGACCAAGTTTTTTAAAGACTTACTTTTTTTGGGGGTGCTAAATCGAATTTTAGATTTTAACGTTTTTTCTTATTAGCTTAATGCTTCAAAAAAACATTATACAATATACATTTTAAAAGGTTTCGTGATTTTTGTTATTGAAGTTTTTTATTACATACTCTATAGATCATTTCCAGTTGTCTATTTATAGTTTTTGAGCTTTGCTACTTATGGATGTTGTCATCCTTGTTTATAAATATCTCATTCCTTAAGATCTCCGATAAGAACTTACAGACCCTAGAAGTGTATTTACTCAACAAAGTTTTAATAGCTAATCTGTCCGTCCGTCAGTCCGTAATTCTATGGAAAACATGTGATTTTCTCGTATGCTTTCCAAGATAGACGGCTGAAATTTTATGTTAGAATTCGCTATACCAATGAGCATCCAGTAAATAATTTACTTAGTCCGTCGGTCTCTCAGTCATGCTACAATTATGTTACATATGAAAAAAGGGTTGTTAATTTTCTCTTGATTTATGAACATCTTCTCTTATATTCATTGTGTTCGTATGAATATTTTTAGCTCTGCTACTTTTGGATGTTGTCATCCGTGTTATTCTTATAACTGTTGTTGATCTTGATGCTGTCATCTTAATGGATATAGGATATACATGGATATATTGACACGGAAAAATTTCTTGTCAATTTAGCTTGCTAATATGAACCTCATTTTTTGGTCAATTCGTTCATCAAAGAAAATAGGAGGAGATGGAGGTGAAGGGGGTGTATGGGGAGTATCTTTATTTAGTCAACTGCGAGCATCACTTTGGCAGAGTACATGAAAATCTAGTACAACGTCCAAGTAATAATATATCAATTGTCATCTTAGATTTTTTTTGTAAATTTCACGCATGTTAACCTTAATTAGAGATCATTAAGGATAAGACAATGGCCGATAAATCTATATTAACCTTAAAATATGAGAATTACCCTTTTTATTGGCCCTTTAATTTTCATATAATACAGATTATATAAAGTGTGTATATATTCTTAATCACAGGTGGATTCTTTAAAAAATCGATGGTGAGGCAAAATTGTTTCCGTTAAAACTCCTCCAAAATCACATAAAAAATCTACAAAAATCAAATAAAAACTTATTTTAATAACCCTTTTATGTTTTTTTTTACTTTTTCTATAATTCCCATTGTTATATACTATTGTCTACGCAGAAATTAAAAGTTTTTAAACTTTATATTTTCAAAGAATCTCAATTTTGGCCAATATATTATTTCTAGAATCTATCTTCTAAATATATGGAATCTAAAAAGTTTTGCTGTTAAAATTTAGTACTTTGCTATTAGAGTATATATGTTAACACAACATGATTAATTGTTAACTAAGGTGATGGGCTTAAATCTCGGTCCTAACCGCACCATAACTAAAGACGTTAAAAGTTGTTCCTATGGTGCTATGTTATATATACGACTTTAATAGTTCAAATGGTGGAAATTCCTTGGCCCCAAACAGGCGCTAATCATTACAATTGCAATGTCGCGCAATTAAAGGGTTGGTTGACTAAAATAGTTGGGATGTTATGCCTTGATACCTACTATAAAGGTCAGCGATCCTAGCCTGTAGGGCAGGGGGGGGGGGCAGTAGAAAAATAGCCTAAACCATCTCAACCATATATTAAAAAACAATTTATCATTAATCCATTCTGTGGTATATGAGATAACCTCTAAACCGATTGAGTTCTTCATTTCATGAAAGGTTCCCATAGGTCCTAGGATAGTTTTAGGCTATGATAAGGCTTTTCCTACAATGCCTCCAGGTGCTAGAGGCACAACCGCTAGTTCTTTATAATTGAACTAGCGGCTTTGCCCCTAGTCTCTAGGGGCTTTGCCCCAAGAGGTTTGATCAAACCAATTTTTCGGTTTTTTAGATTTAAATAAAAAAGAAAAAAAAATTTCTGGGGGGGGGGATTTTTTTTTGGGGGGGGGGATGAGTTGACCCCACTATTTTAATTTTAGTTTTATAAGATTTTTTTTTGGGGGGGGGGATATTTTTCATTTCGGGGGGGTTGGGGGTGTCCCACCCCTCAAGAAAAATAGTTATAAACCTTCCCGGGACCTATGAGAAGCTACCCTGTAAAGGAGAACCCGATCGGTTCAGCGGTTATCGAGATCCTTCGCTACAAACAAACAGACAGACATCGTTCTACTTTGTATTATAGATTGTAACGTACCGTCTTTTGACATGATTGTACTTGTTTTTATTACTTAAATTTCATTATTTTATACAAAATTGGTTAGAAGAAAAATTATATGAATGAGAATAAAAATTAGGATTTCATATTTGCACAAATTTCTAGAGGTCCTACAAAATAAAAAGTAAAATAAGCTATTTTTAATTCAAAATCTACATTCTTGATCATAATGTAGTGAGTTTTGTTTATGAATATGTCTGATAAGATTTTGGAAAGGGCTAAAATGATTGCTACCGCAATTTGCAGGTAAGTTTAGAATTGGTTATAGCATAGCTTTTCAACATTCTTATTATAACAAGGATGACAACATCCATAAAAGCGAAGCACTGAAACGGTGGACAAACGGACATTAACACTTGTACAGTGTCTAAACTGAATAATCAGAATATAAAAGTATAAGAGTCGAAGCAAAATTGTAAGTAAATTTCTTGAAAAACTGCTTGATACAGGATAATGTTTATGGACATAGTTACATTTTTAGGACTTGATTGTAGAGTTGCTTCGCTTATAGTATTGTTCTTTGTTGTCCCAGGAATCAATATACCAAAAATCAGATCAAACGGAAAATTAGATCACATAAAAATTTGTTGTTAAAAAAGTAGAAAAATCAACATGTTTAAAATGGACATACGGACATTCTGGTAATGATTATAGAGTTGCTACGCTTTCTAAATCGTACCTAACTACTAATGGAATCATTATGCAAAGTTTGAAATCGATAGGACAATTCTAACATGCCTAAATTAACATATAAAAGCTATCTATCTCGGACAGACGGACGTACGGACGGACGTACGGACGGACGTACGGACCGACCCTAATTATAGAAAAGCTTCGCTTTTAAAAAGAATAGAGACGGCATGAGCAATATATAACACTGCCCACGGGGCAGAGACTCTCTGGCGATTTTGTTTTGAGTCTTTAAAATCAACTAAAGCGTAGGATATATAAACACAGCCGAGTCCCTACAAAAGAACAGAAAATAATTTGCTAGCAGACGAGAGTGATCTTAACCACTTGAACTAGATATATCTTTGGATTATACGTCTATACTTATACATTTATATTTGAAGTATATAAAATTACTGTGTGAACAAAGAAATCTTTCCTAAAAAGCTGGCAATGTTAAGTTTTTATAGGGAAGCTCTGAAAAAGGCCTTAGAATTTTTAATGCTCTTTTTAAACACTAGGAAGAAAGTAAAAAAAATCTTGGAAGAATGTCATAATGATTTTTTGTAGTACCGTAATTTTCATGATATTTTTCCGTGGATTTTTAATACACTCATTTTGTTTACAGATAATATTGTGCTTGTCACGAAAATTCGTAATTTCAAAAAATTATTTCGTTCACTTTTTATGCAGGTTTCTTTAGGGATCATACAATAGCCTATAAATTGATGTACATCCGCAACGGTGATACACAAAATTATCCTTTCTCTAGCTTAAAATAGGTGGTTGTATCGTTTGAATACATAACTTAATGAGCCAACCAATCAAAATTCACTGAAGTATCTAAAGTTGATAAGCCAACGAATGAGAAAACATTGTTAGATACTAGTAAAATATTAAACAGACCATTTTATGTCTATAGCGAAGCTTTTTCTCAACTAAGGTTCGTAAATAAGCTATATTATTGCCTTTGCAATTTAAAAATCCCAAATCGATATATGATTACTTGGATGTTACACCAGGTTTCCATGTACTCTAATGCAGTGAAACTAGCAGCCGGATAAAATAAAGATATCCCAATCCACTCCCTTTACCCCATTACCTCCCCTCCTTCTTGATGAATGAACTTACCAATAAATGAGGACCGTTGTAGCAAATTTTCCCTTGTCGTGTCAATATATCCACGTATTCTATATTCAATTAATCACCACATCCCTAAAATAGGCCTTATTACTTTTAAAAACAGGTGTTCCTATATTTTACAATTTAGAATTAATACATATTAAATGAAATAACAAGATTAATAATTTTCAATACTGTCAAGCTTTTTTTAAAAGAACTAACATAGAAAAACCACGGAAAGGGGGAACATTGCTTTGTTAATTATACTAGTCCCAAAGTATTTGAATAATATTTTCTTATTCGTTGGCTTAAAAACTTTTTATTAAATTTTGATTAGTTCACTAAGTGTCAACTTAAAAGTACTAACTGTAATCTACACAAGGGATTATTTTGTGTATAACCATTAGGGATGCAATCCAATTTATCGGTCGTTATTTTATTCCTTTAGAACACTGCTATCGTAAAAAAACTGCTAAACAAAATTTAAAGCTGCATTTTAAAAGTTACGTGATTAATATCAATTTTAATATACCATTTCAAACAGCTTGTAGAGGAGATACGCTACTAAAAAATTGTCACAATACAGTATAGTTTCTGTCATAAAAAGACAGATTTGTGAGAAGCAGCAAAAAAACCTGAAGGAAAAAAAGCCGGAACCGGAAATGGGCTGAGAACAGCTGTAAATTTACTTCCTTAATAAATTTTAAAATCATGATATGAATATAAATGAACAAGGATGACAACATCCATAAATGTGAATCTCTTCAATCATAAGAAATGACAAACGAACATTAACTCTTGTAAAGTGTCAGAGATTACTAAGCAGAACTTGAATTTCACAGTCTAAACGAAATTGTACATAAAATTGTTGCAAAATTTTTCAAATACAGGATACATTACAAGGCTATCCTTTCATTTTTAGGATTTTATTGTAGAGATGCCCATCTTATAATATAATGTATTTTGATTTCCTAGGAATCATTATTCTAAAAACACATATTAATAGGAAAATTATATCATATAAAAGTTGTTGTCAAAAAAATAAGGATGTTTGGCTGTTAGGATCACGCTAACCACTGAACCGTTTTCAATTTAAGGTTTCTGAATGGTTTAGACCTCTACATTTTTAGTGTTAGGAAGGTTTTAAGCTATTTTACTGCTCCCCTTCACCCCTTGTAAGAATTACATTATAAAAATCATTACAATTATATTGAGATGCATAATCTAGTTGATTTTTTTCATTCTGTAATTTATACATTAGGTTTCGTTTAACATATTTTTAAATTTTTAAAAAGTTAAGTCTTTTTTTAAGTTTATAAAATATTGAAATAAACATTTGTTGAATTATAATTTGTTTTGAAAGGAATGTTTGTTTGTGTGTGAGTATAATATATGTCTAAAGCAACAATTCATTTCTTATAAACCCAAACAAAATTTACTCAAATATAAACTATTTAGAATATTTAGGAAGATTTTTATAGACATAGGACAATGGATAATTTTAAATGTCCAACTATTGCAGAAAACCAACCCTTTGATAGCCCGACCTTTGTCTGGAAGTCCTAATTGTGCATGGTAATGATTTGCGAATTTTCGGGCAAGACATTTTCCCTTTCCCAACTTATTTTTGATTTATTTTAGGTAAGCTTTGCATATGTTCTGTAATAGTTTTAGGCTATTATTTATTTTCAGTTCTATGACTTTAGATGGTTTTAGGCCAATTTTGTAGCCCCTTTTGCCCTCATCAATACAGAGCCCCAAGATGCTAAGGGTGTAGATTCTAGTTTTTAAAAGGGGTAGGGGCTCAGCGTTCAATTTGGTACTCTATGTGAAAGGACCAGTAAATTTGAGCTGGGTAAATCTCATTTCTCAACATCTCATTGAACATACAGAATACATTATGAGCTAACAACTCACACAAATAAAGGAATATACAAAATGTGTATCATCATTGGGAATGTAAATCAATTGATCGGCCATTGTTTTATTCCTTTAGATCCCTAGATATTTGATAAAAAAATACTTTGATATTTGTCATCAATTGCTTCACAAGATTTACAATGCTTTACTTGAAACCATTTAAGCCCCAATAGTTGTTCTGACGATATGGAAGCTTTATAAAAAAAGGATATAAATTTAAAAACTTAATCTAATATAAAGTCATTCGGGATTCTTCGGCCAAAATTTTACATTAATCACCATTTTTTATGGGCACTATAAAGAGCTTCAATAATATTGTATTGTAGCCGAAAAATGGTTTAGACAACTACTTTGCTTTCTATTTACTAGTTTTGAATATTTTATAATAAATATAGTATGCCCTATAAATGTTTTGTTAAAGTCAACAAAATATTTTTTAGACGACTAGCTCTAATAGGAGCCGCGATATTAGTTAAAGTGTTTTCTTTGACCCCCTCTCCCCAAACAAAAAAATGTGAAAGTCTTCCTTGTGGTCAAATCTGCTAACTTGATTTATTTTGAGAATAAAGATTCCTAAGACAATTTTACTCCATGTTTTACATAAAGAATCTCTATAATCAAGTCTTGTAAATATGTAAATATTTCCATATAAGCATTATACGTTTAACCAATTTTAATTCATTTTAACTGAGGAATTTTGCTCTTAAAAATATAAAAAAATGTTATTTAAAACGCTAATGCCCGTTTGTCTAACTCTCTGATTTGTTGGGTTAAGCTAATATTAATGTGTAAGAATTATTGTTTTGTCGATCAATTTTTGTTTTATATTTTTGTAAAATTGTGAGGGGAGAAAGTAGCTCAAAAAACATTCTGACGTCATAAAAAATTACGGATATTTAGAGGAGGAGTGGGAAAGAAAACCCTTTAAAAAAGATGAATAATCCCTCATTTTTATGACGTCACATGCTGATTTTTAATAATTTTCTCTCCTCACCATTTGAATATTGCTTTATCCCTGTGTAGTTTAGAGTATATAATGAGGAGAACAATGGTAGAAACTGTATTCCAGTACGGCTTCGAAACCGATTAATATCCGCTGGATTAGAACCAGGCCTGGGCTATACAAAAAATCATGTATCGTATGAAATTATAGAAAATTTTGCATTAATAACATAATAAAAGTCATGAAATTAATAGAAGTTTTATTTGCCTGAACATTCGGCTCCTCCGGGCCAACAAAATTGAAATTGATTTAATGATTTAAATTTCACTATCCGCGGAAAACTGTTTATAATACTGTCAATAAATAACTATTCTTCTGTTCCTTTTCAATTTAAGTAATTTTAAATTATTTTTGAGAAATATTATGTTGCTTTTGTAAGAAACAAAGAATTTAAATAAAACTCATTCTCTACTTTAAAGACTTGTCCATAATGACCCATGGATCTAAAGGGATAAGACAATGGTCGATAAATTGATGTACATACCAAATGATGATGCACAAAATGTAGAATAGAGTTAGTTGTTGGATTATTTGTACGTACACTCATCATAATAAACCAACCAATCAAAATTCAATAAATGTCCCCAAGGTCGTTAAGCCAACGAATAAGAAAGCGTTATTATAAGACTTTGGGACCTAGAGTAATAAACAGCCCATTGTCCCCTCCCTCCTGTTAAAAACCTAAGTCAAAGCATTAGAGATAATCTAGAGACACACTCTTTTAATCCAGCCAATAGGAAAACAGCGGAGAAACAACCCGGCCATAAGATTGGTTAGAAAGAGTACAGGATTAAGTGAGAATATGTGGCTATTTTTATTTCATTCGCACTAGTAACCAAAGTTTTGCGTTAATGACTCTTATTTGTTTTCATAAAAACTTTGGGTACTTTTAATATGTGTTGATTGGTTGGTTCATTAAGTTAAGTGTCCAAATGTTTCAACCAATAGTTTTAATCTACAGTAAAAAAATAATGATACAAATCTAAATCAACTTTAATGCATAAGGGGGGTTACTATTAAATATTTTGAAGTTATAACAATTTTATCTTTTAATTTTTTCATTAGATTGTTAAAGGGTTGGAGGAAGGACTGTTTTCTATATTTCCTATAGAGTAGAGCACTTAATCAGTCAAACAGATACCAAAATCCTAATCTTCAGACAGACAGACGGACAGATCTCGTTCTACTTTGTATCATCGATAACCAGGATTAGCTTTACCCAGAAAAAATTATCAGCTTTTTAAAAGACAAAATTTCTTAACCCCCTCTTAATAAGAAATTTCATCACAGAAGTGCATATCCCCTTCTCCTTCAATGTTAATGAATATGTATCGTCGTTCCTCTAACAACAGATCTATAGTATAGAATTATATACAGATAACTACTTTTTTTTCTGCTACTTGGCTGTGTTAATGCACACCAGGCCACACCATTGGTTGATATTCAATGACCAAATTGATTGTCGGCACAAGGACAGTGCAATAAAGAGATACAGTTATTTAACCCTTTCTCCCTCTAGTGTTTTATTCTATTAATATAACAATAATACAGAGGCAATATTTAAGCTATTTTAAATTTACTGTTTTATCTAAATATAACAAATAAATCTGTCAGAAGTTAAACAATAATCCATCTAATCTTACATCCACACAAAACAGCTAAAAATATTACTTTCAACCATGGCAAAATCTTTCTTTTTAATTTGAATTTCAAAAATATCAGGTCAAAAATTAATCAAAACCTTTAATTGTGATAAGTTATGTCTGGATTTAAAGAAAAACCTAAATCATGCCTTGCATTTTGTGCATAAATTATTATTTTAATGATTTAAATTTATATGCAAGTTCAGTTTAAAGTCCAAAAATAAACAAATATTTGAAAGTTAGCGAGGCTTTATTATATAGTAGGAAATAAACACACACAAAAATATTTGTTCAAAATCGTTCCACCATTAGACTAATGGGCAAGACATATCGATCCCTTCAAAAACAAGGATGACGACATTAATAATTAGCGAAGCCATTGACGTTTTATACTGAATTATGCTCCAAATTGATAGGAATGTTGACAAGAAGCTTTATCTGGCTATCTTTTATAGGACCAGAGAAAATAACGTTTCCCCCAAAACATTGAAAAATTTAAAAGTTTCTAAAAGCCTGCCTCAAAGCAGTCCGACCAGGCACCTGACGAACATTTCACATAATTATAAAAAGATAAGCTTAAAAATTATTTATACATTTGTATGTTAGAATATAGCAACACCAATCTAATCTTAACATTTTGTTTACATATCAAAACTTTAACATTTTAGGGAAAAACTTTTTAAAACTGAACATTCAATAGTTTTATAGATCTTAATTACAATTTATACTTGCTGCTACGCCCCCTTAGAGGCCTCTAGTGGCACTGTCTTGCGCAGCATTAAATTTTTCTTTTGGTATTTCTATGCGATTAATTTTGGGAGGGTGGTAGTACCCTTTTCAGAAATAGTTACAAACCTATGAGAAGCTAGTGGAACCATTATATCGGTTCAGGGATTAGCTAGATCCATAAATGTGAGAAAAGTGGAAAAAAGATTTTTTTGAGTTTTAAGTCAGTTGGGACATTCTCCCACAAAGTTCATAAATTATACGTAGCACATGAATGTTTCTTATATTTCCAAAAAATAGAGTTTATAGCGATTCCATAGGTATGCATAACATTTTTCTACCATTAACACAAGCCGCACAATTAGGATTTTAAAAATGTACGTATTTTTATTTGCACACCCTTTACTTTAATCTTTAATGATATACTCGCAAGTCAAGTTTTAAGCCAGTTGGGACATTTTACCACATAGCTCCTAAACTATACGTAGCACAGGAATCGTTTTTATTTTTCCAAAAAAAAAACTTCATAACGGTTCTAATGGTATGCATACCATTTTTCTATTACACAAGCCATGCAATTGGAATTTTAAAAAGGTCCGCATTTTTTTTGCACACCCTTTATAAATACACCATTAAAAAAGTTATAGTTAGATTACAGTTCAAATTATCATCAATATTTAGTTCAAACATTTGATAATTATAACTTTATAGCGGCCCCTAGCATTTAAGGGCTTTTTATTCAAATGGTCATAAAATGGCATAAAACCATTACAACGCTTAAGTCTAAAAATGAAATAGATTAAAACCAACCCAGGGCCTAAATGAAGCCTTAAACGGATAATTCAATCCGTTAAGAATTTGAGATCTAAAACCTTACTACTTTTTATTAGGACTAGAGGTATTGGGTCTCTTGCGGAAAGAAAGGTAGTAAATTCGATCATGCCCTATTTTTTTTTGGGGGGGGGGATAGTTGATCTTTTTCAGGAGCGATTTTTTTGTAAGGGTGATGTTCCTTTCCATAAAATAGTTAAAAACCTTACCTTGTAAGAAACTTCACTGTAAAGACACACCAGTAGTAAGCAAGATCTTAAGCTACAGACAGACTAATAGACAAAAGATACCATATTACTTTAAATCTCTAGCGGATACACCCCTAAAAGCCTCGAGTGGCACTTAAGGTGTGGAGGGAGGGTCTTTTTTAAAGGGAGGGTGAAAAACACGTCCCAAATATAGTTAAAACCTTCCCTGGATCTAAAGGAAGCTTTACTGTAAAGGAGAACCATATCGGTTAGCGGTTAGCGAGATCCTTCGCCACAGACAAAAAAAAGCTTATAACTTTATATTATAGGAAGGATAATTGGATATCTTTTTGCATTTACCTTTATCCCAAAACATAACCATAATTAACTCATAATGGATATAGAATATACATGGATATTAGGACAAGGGGTAATATTGTCGTCAAAATAGCTTGCTAACATAAAACTCATTTATTGGTCAGTTTGTTCATCCTTTAGGAGAGGAGGAGATGGGGTAAAGAGGGTTAAAAGGTTATTTTAGCCTGCTACATTTTTACTTTATTATAAAACATGAAAACCTGGTGTATGATCCAAGTATTAATATATCCATTACACTCATATATGCATATGATATAACAATAACATGGTAATATTCAAAATTATTAAACCCTATGGCTAACTTTCATTCTATCTACAATTACAAACTTGTACTACTATAGTAAAGCGCTAGCAGTTGATCCCCCTTATAGTGAATGACAGAAAAATAGCTTAAAAGGGGTTTTAATTAAAAATTACCTTAAACAATCTTTGGACCTATGTAAAGCTTTCCTAAAATTAAGAAATCAATCGGATCAGTAGTTTTTGAAATCTTAAGCTTCAGACAAAAGAAAACTTACTGCTTTAAATTATTAGGACTAGCGTCTTCGCCCCTAGCCTCTTGCCCCAAGAGGTAATGAAATGGGTTTGATCAACCATTCTTTTATATTTTAAATATAAAAAGAAAAAATTCGTCGAACTCCTCCTTTTTTTATTTTAATTGTATTTGGGGGGGAGGGGGGGGGGGTAGGGGTGTTCACCCCTCAAGAAAATAGCCTAAAACCACAACAGGACCAGTAGGTATATTACCTAAGAAGTAGAATCCAAACGTTTCAGTGGTTACCGAGATCTAAAGCTTCAGACAGACGGACGGACGAACAGACAGACATACATCGTATTTTATTGTATTATAGATATATGAATTGTCATTTTCAAACTAGGCACTTATTGAGTTGCTCCACAACTAAAATACATAAAGTTACTACCACTATACAAATTGTACTATTATATTTCGGAATATTAGTAAGCGTTTAAATAATATATCATATATGTGATTAAATTATTTGCTATTAGCATGGTCGAAAAATGTAATATTTTATCATATTTTTAGTAGCGAAGCTACTTTATTATTTACTCTGTCCGTTTGTCAGAGACGCAGAGGGGAAGTTTATTTTCTCAGCTGATATTTAAGATAGCCTGGTGATAATTCAATTTTCTAGTAAGCATCCAGTATACAATTTACTTCTGTCTGTCTGTCTGTCTTTCATGTTTCTAAAGATAAAAGATTCTTATGATTTTATAATTTTTTATTTGATTTATCGCACATTCTCACTCTTTCTGATCATATGCTCTATAACTAAACAATACAACATATGAATGTAGGTTAGGGCAGTTTAATAATTTTCATGGATATAGTATA